>NW_026652286.1:55803863-56103758 GCF_009828535.3 Hylobates moloch | reverse complement strand
AGCAACTTTCTAATCCTCTCTGTATCTCAATTTCTTCATCTGTTGAATGGGACATACCTCATAAATTTATGAGAAATAAAAGACATAAAAATTTAAAAACACTTAGGAAAGTGTTTAAGACCTCAATAAATGTTAGATATTTTCATTTTATTTATATTACTTATCTACAAAATCAGTCTTGTTACAGGTAATCAAAATCTAGAACTACATTAAATTTGAAGATTGATACGCAGCTGGAAGTCTCATTTTTCAAGTTTTGTGTTCATCAAATAGCTCAATTATTGTTAACTAAATTTACAACTAAGTGTTGCAAATTTGAACTAATAAATACATCTGTACTAATTAAATATAACTTCTCTGATTTACAGATTAGGCTCTGTGTAAAATTTTGTTAGAAAAAATTATTCTGCAGCTTAAAAAAATACATTGCATCCTAAAGAAATGTATGTTTTTATGCTCTGTGTTATCTCATTCCAAGGGCAAAAAATTACCTTTTCTAAATATGTTTGTTCATTTTAATGTTTACCTATCATTAAAAGCTTACTTTTGAATAATACATATTAAAATCAAATTATAAAAAAATTAACTCTTATCTGGTAGAGTACTATATTTTGGTGGAGGGTTCTACTTATCACCAAATATTTAATCTCTCCTGTATTTCTTTCAAAACTGATTCTTGACAATAGGACCGATTAAAATGTTCAAAAACATTTTAAATAAATGATATGTGTTTCTTCTGTCTTTTCTTGCAGTCATTCCCAACATAGCACCGCAACTCGTCAGCCTTCAGTGACTCTCCAACGGGCCATCTCCCTGGAAGGGTAAGATAATGATACAGAACCTCTTAAACTGTGCAGCCTTGGAATATGAAGTCTTCCTTTCTCTCCCTGTCTCTGTCTCTCTTTCTCTTTCCCTCCCTCCCTTCCTTCCTTCCTTCCTTCCTTCCTTCCTTCTTTCCTTCCTTCCTTCCTTCTTTCCTTCCTTCCTTTCTTTCTCCTTCTCTTTCTTTTCTTTCTTTCTCTCTCTCTTTCTTTCTCTTTCTTTTGTCCTTCTTTCTCTCTCTTTCTTTTTCTTTCTTTCTTTCCTTCCCTCCCTCCCCACTCTTCTTTGTCTCTCACAGACACACACATTCTCTCTCTCTCTCTTTTTCTTTCAATTAGCAAATATCTAGGAAACTCACATTATGTGCCAAGCACTGTGCTAGGTACTAGATTTAATAATTCAAATAAGATTTCTTCTTTCCCTCCAGAGGGCTTCATCGTCTAGCACAAATGATGGAAATACACACACTTGTGATACAGTGTAAGCATTACACTCTGTAGGAGATATGCATAAGGGATTAATGGAGAATCCAGGAGGGATACCTAACTGTAAATGGGCATCCAAAGGGGACTGGGGAGCAGGTCATTTTGGTTCCCCAAAAGATGTAACTCTTGAGCTGAGGACTGAAGCATACATGGATATTTGCGCAACAGCACAAGTTCATAAATATTCCTCCAAGGGAAGAAAAAAAACTAACATTTACTGAGTGCTTATTAGGTGCCAGGCTCTATCTATTTAACTACCAATCACCTGTTGTATTAGTCCATTTTCACGCTGCTGATAAAGACATACCTAAGCCTCAGCAATTAACAAAAGAAAGAGGTTTAATGGAGTTGCATTTCCATGTAGCTAGGGAGGCCTCACAATCATGGCAGATGGCAAAAGGCACTTCTTACATGGCAGCAAGAAAGAGAATGAGAGCCAAGCAAACAGGTTTCCCCTTATAAAACCATCAGATCTTGTGAGACTTATTCACTATCATGAAAGCAGTATGGGAGAAACCGCCCCATGATCCAATTATCTCCCACCAGGTCCCTCCCACAACACACGGGAATTATAGGAGTACAATTCAAGATGAGATTTGGGTGGGGACACAGAGCCAAACCATATCACCTGTCTTACCTGATTTTATTTCTAAAGTAGTCCTAGAAGATAGATATCTTTGTTTCTAAACATTGATTCTCAGAGAGGTTAAGTAATTTTCCCAAGTGTACTTGTATAGAAAGTAGCATAGCTTGGACCTGAAATCAAGCTTGACTCCACTGTGTGGCTCTGTCCTCCATAATGTGGTATGAAAAGACTTTATTGAGGTGAAGAGCACTGGTTGTACAATTCATAAACCACATTCAGGCTAAGTTAGACATCGTGCAGAATTTCCTAAGTGTGAAAAAAAAAAAATGAAGTACTAGAATGGCTCTAACCTTAAAAATCATTAAATAGAATCAATAACCTGCTGTTTGGGATGGTACTAGAGGTCCACGTGCATACTATGTAGCTGAGGTGTTTTTTGCAGCAGAGGTAAGGGTGTGGGGACTAATTTTACCACTGTCTCTATCTCATTTTATTATTCCTTTTGAATACCTCTCTTGGCAGGGCTCAGGGTGGCTATCATTTCACATTTTGGCCATCAGCACAAAGAAGACTTCCTTCAGCTATGATGAATAATGGCATTTCCTTCTAAGGCTATCTCCAAACTTTTCTTTTCTTTCTTTTTATTTGCAAAAGCTTATTAGCAATTTGCCCTAAATTTTTTTTCAATTTCCACTGTTTTCCACTTGAGTTAAGGGAACTCTGTAATTGACATAATCACTATTTCTTCTTCTCTGATGAGGCCAAAAATGTAGATGTTATCCTAACTTCAAAACACCAGAGTGACTCCTTTTATTAAAAAAAAATAGCAAACTGTATAAACTTCATAGTGATCTATTGTCCCAACTAGCATAAAGCAATTTGCCTTATATCTAGTGAATAACACAATATATTCTATTCCCTGTAAGAATGGAAGAAAACTTACTGTAGAGTCAAAGAATTTGGTTTGAGTCCTGGCCTCTGACATTTGTTGTTGATCAGGGACCTTCACCTCTCTAAGCATGGGTTTCCTCAACAGCCAAAAAGGAAAATAGTATCAAACTCACCAATTTTTTTGAGATAGGGTCTCGCTGTGTCACCAAGATTGAAGTGAAGTGGCGTGATTTCGGCTCACTGCAACCTCCACCTTCTGGGTTCAAGTGATTCTCTGGCCTCAGCCTCCCGAATAACTGGGACTACAGACACACACCACCATGCCTGGCTACTTTTTGTACTTTTAGTAGAGATGGGGTTTCACCATATTTGCCAGGCTGGTCTCAAACGACTGACCTTGTGATCTGCCCGCCCCAGCCTCCCAAAGTGCTGGGATTACAGGTGTGAGCCACCAGGCCCAGCCCAAACTCACCAATTTTTAAAAATAAAAGTATCAGGTACCTATTGGACCCTCAATAAGTACTAGTTATACACTTAGTCTAAGTGTTCTGAAAAAAAAACAAAATTTATTTTTATAGGCTAGATTACTTTGAAGACTTACTTTGAGCACTTGCCTTTAAATACGTTTATAGGTATTTGTTTATGAAAAACACTTCTGGATATAAAATAAAATAATTGAGGTAGAAATAACTTAGCATGACTGAAATATTTAGAAGGCGAAATCTCAGTAATCATCTACAAAGTCCAGAACACAAAAATTTGTGCTATAAATGCCCAGCTGGTTGTCAGATGAAGAGATAATGTGGCACATAATCACTGGGACTGAACACATAGTGGGAAAGTTATTTTTCATCTTACATAGGCCAATGGGTCTTCAGCAGGTTTCCCATTAAAGTGTTACACTGCTGAGTGTACGCAATCAACTGAAATTGCAAATTCCATTATTTCAAAACGCTCCTTCCTAATGCTTTTGTGAAAAGTAACTACATAGGATATTTTTTAAATGAATGTAGTTTAAAAGGCCATATGTTTATATAATTTTCACCCAAGTTTCTATTTACTTGACATAAAATAAGTGGGGATATTTCAGATTTCCAGTTAATTTGATCCATTGAGACAACGAAACTATCTAATTGAGTCCTCTACCATAGAGTCACTGCTGTTTTTAAGTTGATATCTGAATCATCTATTACTATGCCAGACAAAATGAGGAAGAATAATATCCCTATTAACAGAATAAGTTCTGTGTTTCAGTTTCAAATTGACAGACACAGCCCACACCTTAATCTCCTCTTCCTTCTGAGACCCTATTAAAAGAAGCTAATGGGATAATAATATTTTTTTAAAAGGACAGTCTCCTAGTGATCAAGGAAATAGAAGGGGTCATCAAAGGCCAAATGGTTTCATTATATTTCTTTGCAACAGAAAGCTGATTGAAGGGTATTGACTGGTGAAAAACAAAGTAATCTCAGCTTTTGATCACCTATGGAAGCAGGGCTGTACAACTGCAGGGGGTACCTTTTACATTGCATTCTATTAGAATGGCATTTCCTGGGGTTATGTCTCCCGGGATGCCATCCACAAGAAGCCCTACCACAGTGCAGTAGCACTATGCGAAGGGGCCTACAGCTCAGCAAAGAGCAGATCTGCCTAGCCAAACCCAGAAAACTCAGAGATGTTAGGGTAGTGACAACAGATGGGATTGAAAGCAGAGTCTGAGAATAGGAATGAAGAGTCCCCCTGTTAGCATGCACACCCCTGCATACAAAAAAAAAAGAAGGTTCTTCTCAGAAGAAATTGAATCACTCTTATGTAGCACCTAGATGAGCTAGTTTGAGAGTTGGCCCCCACAGCCGAGTCCTTCACAGTGTGCTAGTTTGGGGCAGAGTTTCACGTTTTCTCGCTTAACCTCAAACCTTTCCATTAAAAAGCCTAATCAACTTAAGTGCCTATCAACGAATGACTGGATAAATAAAATGTGGTATATATACACAATGGAATACTATTCAGCCATAAAAAGAATGAAATCATGTCATTTTCAGCAACATGTATGGAACTGGAGGCCATTATCTTAAGTGAAACAGTTCAGAAACAGAAAGACGAATGCCGCATGTTCTCACTTATAAATGGGAGCTAAATAATATATACACATGGACATAGAGTGTAAAATGATAGACATTGGAGACTCAACAGAGTGAAATACGTGGAGGAGGTTGGACGATGAGAAATTACTTGGTGGGTAAAATGTACATTATTCTGATGATGGATACACTAAAAGCACAGGCTTCACCACTGTGGAGTATGGCCATGTAACAAAATTGTACTTGTACCTCTTAAATGTATACAAATTTTTTAAAAGCTGAAATGATTAAAAGCATTTGCCTCTAGATAGGAAGGGAGGATTCTCAGGGCAGGTGGCACAAATTGAATTTTAAGGGATGTGTCTGCAGCAAGGCAGAGGTTAAAAAATAGAAAAGAAAATCATGTGCAAAAACCTAGAAGCATTTTGTTAACACTGCTAAGACTAAGAAGTATCTTCAGCTACTGAGAAAGCTTTCTTTCATCTGGGAGAAGGTACTTTATGTTACCTTACAAGGTTATTTAGTGACACACTTAATGGCAGAATTTTCTAGTACAAATTCTAGTAGCATTTTCACATTGGTAAAACAGCTGCCCTGGAAGGTGTTGGCCAGCCTTTACAAGTAGCACTTAAAAGGAAACTAAATGACCATCTTCAGGGAAATTCTTCAAGGAATCCTTTATGGAATAAATAGTTGGTCTAACTAACACCACCGAAAATTTCTCCCAAATCCAGAAGTATATGAGTACCAAAAAGAAAAACAAAAAGTAGTTTTACTTATAAACAGATCTAAGGGAACCCATCCTTTCAAGTTAACTGATTTGTGATGATACTGCCATGGTACTTTCTTACCAGGACAGGCCTAACTCCATAGGGACAGCCACGTGCCACTGTTAAGCACAAGAGACACCCTTCCCACACTTTAAGACCACTCTAGGCTCATGAAACCATGGCTCCATTGGGGCGGGGGAGACTCTGGTGTTCTGAGCCTGAGCTCGGGTATCCTTTACAAGGAACACCTGGAAACAGGACCACTAATGGAATTATTCCCTCTCTTGTTCTCTACTCCTTTTGCCTGGGTGGGAAAAGCTTTTTTTTTTTATAGCTAATGTGCTTCAGATTTCCCAGGATGATACTGACCTAAAAGACTCAGTCTTTTTTTTCCTCTAAGTACTCAGATATTTGGTTCCAAAATATGTGGTCATAGCAGAATGTGATCTGAAAATCAACAGGTCATCTTTGAATCAGGACGTGGAACCCAGATCTAACATTTCTTACTCTGTGATTTTGGCAAGGTGTCTGTTATCTCATATACGAAGTGATCAGGTTGAGTTAAATAAACAAGGTATTAGATGCTTTCCAAATCTAACATTTTGGGGACAAAATTTTGGCTTATGGACTTCTAGGAATATTCCTAGATATGGAGCATAAACTTTTAAGGGACCATTGGGCCCTAGGTAGCTGGCCCTTTGGGCTAGTTGGCTTGAGTTATCTCTATCCACACATTCAGAGACCCATCTGTACCTCAGGATTTGTAATCAGAATGAATGCTCAACTTCCTTCAGCACACCCTGACCTGAAAAGTAGGGCTATGTAATGTTAGGGGCAGGGAGGGGTTGACATGCTGACTAATAAACTGAATTATAGAAGTGCTCTTTGAAACTTGGAAGAGATTTTTTTTTTAGGCTGTTAGTTGCTAGGGTCGCTGGTCAAAAATCTGAGCCTTTGCTTATCACAGATATTTAAGTGACTCTATCAAAACAGAGAGGCAAGTTGGGTAAAGTGCAAAGGATTTTTGTCTATTTTTAGAATGTATTAAAATAATACGTATTATTTTATGTGTATGTTTATATGTATATATATGTATACATACACACACATCTGTATATATGTATTTATATGTGTGTGTCATTCTCTTTATTTTGCTTTCCTGACAGCTGAAGAGTTTATTTATAAAGAATATGGGAAAAGTAAGGAGATGAGCACCGATTTAAATTTTAGAAATGATCGGAAGAAATCAAACTGCTCCCCCCAAAAAGATTTATGTTTGTGATTTATAGTCCAATAAAGACAGACCTGTCTCCTGAATAAGAAAGTTCTGGGTGAGAAGGCTCTGGTTGAGAGTCCCAACCTTATTAATGTTGCCAGGTCACCTGCTAAAAACATCTTAGCTGTTTGGAAGGACTCAAAAAGTTTACAGACTTTCCTTCCATCCCTGGGTGGGGGAGGTAGATCTTCAGAGTTTGAAAACCAGGGGATTCATTAGGAATCTCTCAGAGCAGCAAATTCCTCCAGATCATCTCCGTCCCCCCAGTTCAGCATCACATGCTTCCTTTTCATTTTTCCTTGTGTCCCTGGAATTTCCACCTCTCCTACTTGAGCTGTCAGCTCCTTTTCCTTAGCCTCATTTCAAATGGTGAACAGATTTTTTTTTTCCATTTCCTTACTCCATAAGACATCCTTTTCTAGGCCTTATAATCTGTTTCCTTACGTGTGTAGAGCTTAAAATATAAAAGGTGTCTTCACAGCAAACTTTAAGGAGTCTCCCAAATTTATCAGTGTTGAAAAAATGCTGAGACTGTGGAGAGCTAGGAAACATTTAAGGGCTATGAAGACATGGGTTCTAATGCTCTCACAGGGACTGGATTTCTGTTGCCATCTGCTTTTCAAATAACAACTGTGTAAAAATAAATAAATACACAAACCATCGATTCTTGTTTAGAACAGACAGAAATGTGGAATTTCAAGGACTAGCAAAATAGCAAAAATATTTTGCAAAATGACATAGAGAATCTAGATTTGTATTTTTCCAGGTAAATACTTGTATAGACATTATCCACTATCATCATTATTGTTCTGTAAAAGAAAGCCTTCCTTAAAATGAAGAAAAAAACATAAATCGAAGAATACAGAGTACTCTATCATTAAAGCAGGCATTGCAAACACATAGACTCTAAAGTTCAAAAAGAATATTTTTTCTACATTTAAGGGCTAAAAATACCACATTCAATATTGTATATTTTAATTTAATAGTAACTGTTATGTGGCTCTCATTTTGCTCTGATAACAATTAAGGCACCTTTAACCCACTTTATGGATTAAGACACTAAAGCTTAGAGAAGTTAAGTAGCAGAACTGAGATTTGAACCCACATTTTTAAGTCACTCCCTTTCCTACCTCCCCAAACTTGTATGTGTTTTGTTGTTATGAGTTGGCCAACCTGGAGGCCTGAGTAAGACATTAAAATACAAAGTAGAGCTCAATATGATTTCTGAGGTTTTGGAGTTTTTTGTTAACTAGAATCATTGTCAAAAATCTACTTTCAAATAGAAATGTTAATAAATGGGGAACAAACTCGTATAATGATTCCACTCACCTTGAAATGTACCAAATTAGAAAAAATAGAGGAATAATATCTCCAAACTGTAGGCTTCTGGTTTGCCCAGCAGGACTAGGAAGAAGCCTGGAAGTCACAGGTCAGGAGTCTGGTTATGAGAATTATTGGGCTGCCCTGTTCAGTGGCCTCACATACTGAGGGCTGCTTAATGCCAGTAATATTGACCTTGTAGGGCTGCCACAGAATCCAATGGGCAGTTGAAGTTAGGGATGTTTATTTTTTAAATACTCCCTATTTTCTGGACATAGTTGAGTCCAACATGATTACTTATCATACCATGCATATCTTCCTTGAAAACCTTTTAAAGTTTTAGTAACTGGATTTAAAAATGGTCTCAATGTAGTTGTGAATAAACTTTCTCCTCATTTTTATATAATTAAACATACCCAAAACAGTGTGCTGCAGAACATCCAACTAGAAAATTGCCCCTCTTAATCAGTACTCATAGTTATTAATGCCAGTAATAATATGCTCACCCATGACATTGACTGAGATGTCACTAAAGAGCTAGTTAATATGCTGAATTAACCAACGAGGAGTAAAAAAGCACCCAGTCATAAGTCTGTTATGAAAATAAAAACCAGAACCGTTATTCCATGACAAGATTTAGTTGCTTAAACTATCAAAAAGATTTTATCAATCCCAAACTTTCTAATTGTAGCCCCAGCACCAACCTCTTCTTTACATATGCACCATTACCTCTCTTTGAATACTGTCCTTTTTTAACTCAATTCTGTTTATGATGATGCCAACCAATAAATTCAATTAGGAATATAATGATGAGCAAAGCAGACATTGACTCTGCCCTCAGTCTGGGGGAGAAAATGAGACATTAATTGAATAATCACACAAATAAATATAAATCTGTCACTGTGTCAAGCTCTGTGAAAAAAAAAAGGGGGGACCATGATGCTCTGAGTACCTATAATAGGGCATCTGACTTTGTCAGGTAGGTCAGGGAGGTCATGGAAGGCTCTTATCTGAATGACCAATAGGCCTTGACTAGGCAAAGAAAAGGTCGTTATCATGGCTGCACAATGATTACAAATCTGTCTGAGTGTATGACTGAGCAGAGCTCAGATGAGAACAACATGAACTCAGTAGTGCTTTCCATTTAGAAATTTATAAGGAGGCTGACTCATGGTTGACTCGCTGTCTCCTCCTAAGAAGCTGCCTGATGGAGTCTTCCAGTTGCTTATCAGAGCTGTGTGGTCTTGACATAGACGTGATTTTCTAAATCCCATGGCTGACCAGTTCTGCTGTTCCTTCAGTCTTATGTTTACGTGTTTGTTTGCTTATTTATATACCTATGTGCCAGAGTTATGAGATCATTCATTGCCACTGCTGCATCTTTCCTTCTCCTCTACCAGTTTCTCCCTTGGTCCCTTTTATCTTCTGTCTTTTCTCTCTTTCCCCTCCCTTCTCTACAGAAACTTTCTCCTCCTCCTTTCTCTTAGTCTTAATTTGCCATTCATTTTCTTCTTTTTCTCTTTCATTCTTCTCTTTTTTTTTTTTTTTTTTTTGCTGTTCACCATGAAGGTACCAGGCTTATGTTTGCATAGTGCATTATAATTTACAAAGGCATCTCATGAACATTATTCCATTTGATCCTAATAGCAGCTTTGTAAGGTGGCTGGGTAAGAGTCATTTATCCTGTCTACAGATGTGACAGAGGATCAGTAATTTCCCCAAGGTCATGTGTCTGGGAAGGGAAGGATTCTTGACTGTAACCTAGATGGCTGTCTCCTGCACTACTAGACCATCCTGCTTCAACAGAAATGCCACTTATATTCCATTCACGTCTTTTAGTCTGACTGACAAAAGTCCTTTTCCGTCTTGTCTTTATCATTCATGAAAATAAGTCTAGACAAAAGTTGTGGTCAGAGGGGTTTTCTGGTGGCTCATCCATCACATGAGTAGAAACAGCCTTAGTCTTATCTGATGAATATTTGCTGTACATTAAATTTGACCTTGGATTGAACTGCTTATAAAGAATAATTTTCATTCTATTGCTACCTTGCCTGGCTGTGACCTGGAAGGTGGCATGGCTAACAAGAACCAAAAACAAAGAGGATTGCCTCAGGTATCATTTGTCAGCCTTCATTAGATTACTCATCTTGAGACATCTATCTTTATATATCCAAATGAAATCTGGTGTTTTTCTCTGCATATATTTCAATCCCTCAGAGACCCTTAAATTCCATTAGGATTTCTGTTTACTTCCTTCTTCTGGCCAATTATAAGAGAGTTTAAAGAAAGAGCACATCTGTATCCTATGCCACAGACCAGATGCCCCTTTATTGCCAGAAAAACAGCCAGCGATGTTTATCCTTTATTTAATCTCTCTGCTGACTTTCAGTGCTGGTAAATGTTTATTCCACCGAAGTATGCTTTTAAGATGTCAGTCAGCAACCTTTATTGACCAATGGATCATATTTGGTAAAGACTTATGCTTATTACATAGAGAATTAGACTGCTCAAGGAGGACTTTGCAGGGGACAAGCACCATTCGTTCATTCATTCAGTCATTGACTTGATTGATTAACTTCTTATGTATTTGTTCAACTAAGTATTTACTGAATGTCTAGTATATGCCAAGCACTCTGGTGGGATATTTGACAAAATCAAGAAGAACAAGGGCCAAGCCTTGCCCCTGAAGAACTCACAGACTAATAGGGTGACAGAATGTTGAAAATTACAGTAACTCAGTGTGATTATATCTTTGTAATTACAGAACAAAAGAACAAGCAGCTGATTGGGAGGAAGCTACTAGTGCTGTTCAGGTGGAATTTCAGTAATTTTTATCAGGTGATTACCAAACCTGAAGGGTAAATGAACACCCTCTTTAGACTAAAGAAGTTCCATGCTTACATGGGCTGATATCAAGAGTTGGGAATTTTTTTCTCCTAAGCACAGGTCTGCAAGAGCTACATGGAAGTATAGAACAGAGCCATGTTCTTCACAGCCTATTCAGTTTTGCAAAGCAGAATTCTCTTGTGGTCAAGCATTAATTATGAACATTGATGGGAAATTGCATTTCAATATCAGTGTTGCATGATAATAAAATGTGTGAGCATCCCTTCTCTTACAGTGCTTTCAATGCATCCCTGAAGTCCTTGCTTGTCCTCAAATCTCTCTCCTTGGTATAGCAGCCTGGTATAATTTAAAGAAGATGGGCTTTTGGCATATCTGTAACTTCATTTAAATTCTGGCTCCAGCAATTACTAGCTTTATCACCTTGAGCTGTTACTAAACCTTTCTGAGTCTCTGTTTCTTTCATCTAACAGTAGAGATTAATATCTGCTTCATAGGATTGTTTTGACAGTTTATTTTTTTAAGTCTGTAAATGGCCTACCATACTACTTGACAAACAGTAGATACAAGTAGGGATTTGTTCCCCCTCTGATCTCTCTTCCTATATCCCATCTGCCCTTTTGCTTTCTCGTGTGCTAGAACCCATTTCTTCCTCCTCCATGCCAGGAATCAATTAACAAAATCTCCATTCATTGTCCATTTAACAAAACATTTCCTGTGCACCTCTCACACACCGTCAGGAGATACAATCAGTAATGTGGAAGACAGAACACAGCACATGGTAAAGAAACAGAGAAAGTGGAGTGAGCAAGCCTCATTTAGAAAAAGACATCAAGAGTTCAAACACTTTCTACACCCCCCGAAATTGATTTCTTCAGAGCAGCGTTTCAGGAATAGCAGTAAATGTAAAAAGAATATTTAGGGGTAGAATGTCACCACACCTTACCTCCTTATTTACACACAAAAGAATAAGTCCAGAGCCCATGCACATATGTGCTAGCTCAAATATGTGAAGACACATAGATTCCTTCCAGATATCTGGAGTCTCCACTGATTGCTGTTTCATTCAAAAGATTTATTGGACACTGTTACAAACATAATGCCAGTATCTCTTCTTGATTGCCTATATAACAGATCATATCTCTGCCACACAATTTAATGCCTGTAGTTTTCTCCTTTTTCCATGCTGAAAAGTTTCTCTCCTCTACTGAGTGCAAAAGTCCTTCAGGGAAGCTGCTAGGTCCTACCCTATCATGTAATTATTGGGCACTCTCCCAAGAACAGACCATATTCAACAAGTTATGGCTTGTTAAAGTTCCTCCTTCTACCATGACCTGAGGAATAAGGGGAATTATATTCCCTAAGTGACCAATTTTCTCCACTTCTAGCCAATTTCTTCACTAGGGGAGATATGCCAACTAGTCATCACTTTCTCTGTCTCTGTAGTTCTACAGAGTTGTAAAGTTTGTAGACAGTAATATTATGAATGCTGCTGCCACCACTTTTTTTTTTTTTTTTTTTTTGGTGTGGGGAAGTATCCATCACCTCAAACATGTATCCTTTATTTATGTTACAAACAATCTAATTACGCACTTTAATTATTTTTAAGTGTACAATAAAATATTATTTACCATAATCAACCTGTTCTGCCATCAAATACTAGATTTTATTCATTCTTTATAAATTTATAAATATATTTTTGTACCCATTAACCATGTCAATATTTCCCCCACCACTGCCCTTCACAGCCTCTGGTAACCATCATTCTATTATTTCCATAAGTTCAGTTGTTTTACTATTTTTAGCTCCCATAAATAAGTGGGAACATCCAAAGTTTGTCTTTCTGTGCCTGTCTTATTTCGCTTAACATAATGACCTCCAGTTCCATTCATGTTGTTGCCAGTGACAGGATCTCATTCTTTTTTATGGCTGGATAGTAGTGCATTGTATATTTGTACCACGTTTTCTTTATCCATTCTCATTTGTTGATAGACACTTACATTTCTTCCAAATCTTGGCTATTGTGAATAGTGCTGCAATCACCATGGGAGTACACATATCTCTTTGATATACTGATTTCCTTTCTTTTGGATATATACCTAGTAGTGGGATTGCTGAATCATGTAGTAGTTCCATTTTTAGTTTTTAAAAATGTTTTCAATTTTTAATTTCTGTGGGAACAAAATAAGTGTATATATTTATGGGGTACATGAGATGTTTTGATACAAGGATGCAATGTGAAATAAGCACATGATGGATAACGGGGTGTCTGTCCCCTCAAGCATTTATCCTTTGAGTTACAAACAATCCAATTATACTCTTTAAGTTATTTTAAAATGTACAATTATTATTGACTTTACTCACTCTGTTGTGCTATCAAACAGTAGGTCCTATTCATTCTTTATTTTAGTACCCATTAACCGTCCCACCTTCCCCCAACCTACCTCCCACCACTGCCTTTCCAGCCTCAGGTAACTATCCTTCTACTCTCAATCTCCATGAGTTCAATTGTTTCGAATTTTAGATTCCACGAATAAGTGAGAAAATATGACGTTTGTCTTTCTGTGCCTGGCTTATTTCACTTAACATAATGATCTCCAGTTTTTTCCATGTTGTTGCAAATGACTGGATTCTCATTCTTTTTGTGGCTCCATTGTGTATACATACCACATTTTCTTTATCATTCATCTGTTGATGAACACTTAGGTTGCTTCCAAATCTTGGCTATTATAAACAGTGCTGCAAGAAACATAGCAGTGCAGATATCTCTTTGATATGCTGATTTCTTTTCTTTTGGGTATATACCTAGCAGTGGGAGTGCTGGATAATATGATAGCTCAATTTTTAGTTTTTTGAGGAATATCCAAACTGTTCTCCATAGTGACTGTACTAATTTACATTCCCACCAAAAATGTAAAAGGGTTCCCTTTTCTCTATATCCTCACCAGTATTTGAAACTGCCTGTCATTTGGATATAGCCATTTTGACTGGGGTGAAATGATATCTCATTGTAGTTTTGATTTGCATTTCTCTGATGCTCAGTGATGTTAAGCACCTTTTCATATACCTGATACTGATTTCATTGTTAATTCATGGCATATATTAGTGAATTTTTATTAGTCCATTTTCACGCTGCTGATAAAGACATACCTGAGACTAGGAAGAAAAAGAGGTTTAACAGGTGGGAAGGCCTCATACTCATGGTGGAAGGCAAGGATTAGCAAGTCACATCTTACATGGATGGCGTAAGGCAAAGAGAGAGCTTGTGCAGGGAAACTCCTGTTTTTAAAACCATCAGATCTCATGAGACCTATTCACTATCACAATAACAGCACAGGAAAGACCCACCCACATGATTCAATTATCTCCCACAGGGTCCCTCCCACAACGTGTGGGAATTCAAGATGAGATTTAGGTGGGGACACAGCCAAGCCATATTATTTCCATGCCTGGCCACTTCCAAATGTCATGTCCTAACATTTCAAAATCATTCATGCCTCCCAGCAGTCCCCCAAAGTCTTAACTCATTTCAGCATTAACTCAAAAGTCCAAAATCCCAAGTCTCATCTGAGGTAAGGCAAGTCGCTTCCACCTATAAGCCTGTAAAATCAAAAGCACTTTAGTTACTTCCTAGATACAGTGGGGGTACTGGCTTTGGGTAAATACAGCCATTCCCAGTGGAAGAAATTGGCCAAAACAAAGGGGCTACAGGCCTCATGTAAGTCTAAAATCCAGCAAGGCAGTCAAATCTTAAAGCTCCAAAATGATCTCCTTTGACTCCATGTCTCATATCCAGGTCATGCTGATGCAAGAGATGGGTTCCCATGGTCTTGGGCAGCTCCACTCCTGTGGCTTTGCAGGGTACAGCCTCCCTCCCAGCAACTTTCATGGGCTGGCATTGAGTGTCTGTGGTTTTTTCAGGCTTATAATGCAAACTGTCAGTGTATCTATCATTCTGGGGCTGGAGGATGGTGATCTCTTCTCACAGCTCCACTAGGTGGTGTCCCAGTATGGACTCTGCATGGGGGCTTCAACCCCACATTTCCCTTCTACACTGCCCTAGCAGAGGTTCTCCATGAGGACTGTACCCCTGCAGCAAACTTCTCCTGGGCATCCAGGCATTTCCATACATCTTCTAAAATCTAGGCAGAGGTTCCCAAACCTCAGTTCTTGACTTCTGTGCCCTCACAGGCTCAACATCACATGGAAGCTGCCAAGACTTGAGGCTTGCACCCTCTGAAGCCATGGCCCAAGCTCTACGTTGGCCCCTTTTAGTCATGGCTGGAGTGGCTGGGATGCAGGGCAACAAGTCCCTAGACTGCACATGGAAGAGGGACCCTGGGCATGGCCCACAGAAACATTTTTTCCTCCTAAACCTCCAGTGCTGTGATGGGAGGGGCTGCCATAAAGGTCTAGGTCTCCGAGATGCCCTGGAGACATTTTCCACATTTTCTAGGTGATTAACATTCGGCTCCTCATTACTTAGGCAAATTTCTGCAGCTGGCTTAAATTTTTCCTCAGAAAATGGGATTTTCTTTTCTACCCCATTGTCAAACTGCAAATTTTCCAAACTTTTATGCTCTCCCTTTTAAAACTGAATGCCTTTAACAGCACCCAAGTCACCTCTTGAATGCTTTGCTGCTTAGAAATTTCTTCTGCCAGATACCCTAAATCATCTCTCTCAAGTACAAAGTTTCACAAATCTCTAGGGCAGGGACAAAATGCATCCAGTCTCTTTGCTAAAATATAACAAGAGTTACCTTTGCTCCAGTTCCCAACAAGTATCCCATTTCCATCTGAGACCACCTCAGCCTGGATTTCATTGTCCATATCATTATCAGCATTTTGGTCAAAACCATTCAACAAGTCTCTAGGGAGTCCCAAACTTTCCCACATTTTCCTGTCTTCTTCTGAGCCCTCCAAACTGGTCCAGCCTCTACTTGTTACCCAGTTCCAAAGTCGCTTCCACATTTTCAGGTATCTTTTCAGCAGTGTCCCATTCCCCAAACCAATTTACTGTATTAGTTCATTTTTCACACAGCTTATAAAGACATACCCAAGACTGGGAAGAAAAAGAGTTTTAATGGATTTACAGTTCCACATAGCTGGTGAGGCCTCACAATCATGGCAGAAGGCAAGGAGGAGCAAGTCACATCTTAGATGGATTGCAGCAGGCAAAGAGACAGCTTGTGCAGGGAAATTCCCATTTTGATGAGATTTGAGTGGGGACACGGCAAACCATATCAGAGTTGAAATCATTACAAAGCTATAGGAGTGCCAGATCATCATTTTTATGCATTTGTGTTTGCGTGTTCCAATATGTCAATGCTAGCAAATAATTTGGGCATACAAAAAAACTATAAGCCACATCAGTACCTTTCACCCTTGGCATCTAAGAGAACCATGGCTATCAAAGATCAAGCCTTGTGTTTGAGAGTGCGTGGGGGTTTTGCAGAAGAAAATATCATTATCATTATCTGGCCTTGTGTGTCAGTAAAATACACATCACTATGGAGAGCTGCTTTATAATAATGTCCTACTTTCAATTTACTCAAGGGCCATAGCCATTGTGGGGGGGAAAAGGATACTATAATGTCCACCTCCTTGTGAGAAAATGATCTAAGGGTAAGAGACAGGCAGAAGATTTTCCAAGGCCACAACAAATTTAAGACCAGAAGTCAGGGCTCCTAATTTTCTGACCAGGAGCTCCGTTTTATCTGGAGGATAATAAGGGTAAACTAGAGTCTTCATTCCTCTGATTTTTTCTTTTTCAGTTCCTCATGTCTTTTGACTTATTTTGCCAGAAGAAGGGATCATTATGGAGAAACTGGAATGATTTCAGGGGAGAAATAATGGGAAGAGGTATGAAATGCAAGAAAACACCTTTTGAAGTGTGGTTTTGACCCCCTGACATACCCAGGAAGCCATTTTTCTTGTCTGACAGCAAGATTTCCTTCCATGTAATTTTCAGCAGCAAGTAGGGCTTGGGGAGAGTCCTAAGTTGGCCTTACATAGATCAGAACTCATACCCAGCAAAACAGACATGTAGCGTATTTGGGATGCCCCAGCTTCATTGTGCTAGATCAAATGTCTTCATCTCTTAGTCACTCTCCTTTGTTTTTGGTTCCCAGTGCTGTGATCTATTTTTTATCAAAATCAGTTCTTAGGATCAACTTGTTTGCACTGAGATTTAGATGTCTTTTAGGTTTTCATTCCATAATGATTCATTGATCATATTCTTTGTGTCTACTATTTTACCAGGTATTTAGTACACAGGAGCAAAGGGAACTTGTATTCATTAACCACTTTTTAATAGATTTTATTTTTCAGAGCAGCTGTAGATTCATAGCAAAAAAAAAAAAAAAAAAGAGCAGAAAATGTAGAAAATTCTCATGTGTGCCCTGCCCCAACACATGCATAGCCTCACCTGTTATTAACATCCTCCACCAGAGAAGTACGTTTGTTAGAATTGATTATGCTACATTGATACATCATTATCATCCGGGGTCCATAGCTTACATTAGCATTCACTTTTAGTGTTGCACATTCTAAGGGTTTGGACAAACATATAATGACATGTATCTGGAATTATGGTGTCGTACAAAATAGTTTCCCTGCCCTAAAAATTATCTGAACTTGGAGATTCTGATGATTATGTGTCTTGGGGATGATCTTCTTGTTAAGTATCTTACCAGGGTTCTCAGAGATGACACAAACAAATGAAAAAACATTCCATGTTCATGGATAGGAAAAATCAATATCATCAAAACAGTGATACTTCCCAACACAATTTATAGATTCAATGCTATTCCTGTTAAACTACCATGAGATTCTTCACAGAACTAGAAAAAAACTATTTTAAAATCATATGGAACCAAAAAGGATCCTTAATAACCAAAATAATTATAAGCAAAAAGAACAAAGTTGGAGACATCACACTAGCTGATTTCAAACTATATTACAGGGCTACATGAACCAAAACCACATGGCACAAAAACAGACACATAGACCAATGGAACAGAATAAAGAACCCAGAAATAAGACCACAGATCTGCAACTATATGATTTTGACAAACCTGACAAAAATAAGCAATGGGGAGAAGATTCCCTATTCCATAAATGGTGCTGGGAGAACTGGCTAGCTATATACAGAAGATTAAAACTGTATTCCTTTCTTACACCAGATACAAAAATAAATTAAGATGGATTAAACACTTTTTTTTTAATTATACTTTAGGTTTTAGGGTACATGTGCACAATGTGCAGGTTTGTTACATATTAAACACTTTTAAATGTAAAACCCAAAACTATAAAATCCCTGGAAGACAACTTAGGCAATACCATTCAGAATATAGGCACAGGCAAAGATTTCATGATGAAGATGCCAAAAGCAATTACACCAAAGCAAAAATTGGCAAATGATATTTAATTAAACTAAAGAGCTTCTGTACAGCAAAAGAAACTGTCCACAGAGTAAACTGACCACCTACAGAATGAGAGAGAATATTTCCAAATTATGCATCTGAGAAAGGTCAAATATCCTTTAAGAAACTTAAAGGAATGTACAGAAAAAGACAAACAACCCCATTAAAAAGTGGGCAAAGGACATGAAAAGTTTACAGAAGATGACATAAATGTGGCCAACTATCATATGAAAATAAAAGTCAACATCACTGATCATTAGAGAAATGCAAATGAAAACCACAATGAGATACCACCTCATGCCAGTCAGAATGGCTATTATCAAAAAGTCAAAAAACAATAGATGTTGGCAAGGTTGTGGAGAAAAAGGACTGCTTTTACACTGTTGGTGGGAGTGAAAATTAGTCCAACCATTGTGGAAGGCAGTGTGGCAATTCCTCAAAGACCTAGAGTCAGAAATACCATTTGACCCAGCAATCCCATTACTGGGTATATAACCAAGGAATACAAATTGTTCTATTATAAAGAACATGCAAGCATATGTTCATCGCAGCACTATTCACAATAGCAAAGACATGGAATCAACCTAAATGCCCATCAATGATAGATTAGATAAAGAAAATGTGGTACATATATACCATGAATTATATGCAGACATAAAAAAAAAAGATCATGTCCTTTGCAAGAATATGGATGGAGCTGGAAGCCATTATCTTTAGCAAAATAATGCAAGAACAGAAAACCAAATACCACATGTTCTGACTTATAAGTGGAAGCTAAATTATGAGAACACATAAACACATAGTGGGGAACAACACACACTGGGACCTGGCAGACAGTGGAGGGTGGGAGGAGGGAGAGGATCAGGAAAAATAGCTAATAGGTACTAGGCTTAACACCTGGGCAATGACATAATCTGTACAACAAACCTTCAAGTACAACAAACAAGTTTACCTATGTAACAAACCTGCGTATGTATCCCTGAACTTTTTTTTTTTTTTTTTTTTTGAGACAGAGTCTCTATCACCCAAATGGAGTGTAGTGGCATGGTCTTGGCTCACTGCAATCTCCGCCTCCCAGGTTCAAGCGATTCTCCTGTCTCAGCCTCCTGATGTATCCCTGAACTTAAAATAAAAGTTTTTTAAAAATTATATCTTCTTTTACCAATTCATCCCTTCCTCCCCCTATACCCCATCAACTACTGATTTTATTAGTGTCTCCATAGTTTTACTTTTTCCAGAGTATCAGATAGTTGGAATAATACAGTATGTAGCCTTTTCAGATTGGCTTCTTTTGCATATATGCATTTAACTTTCCTCCATGTACTTCTGTGTCTTGGTAGTTCATTTATTTTTGGTGATGAATAATGTTCCATTTTCTAGATGTACCACAGTGTATTTATCCATTCACCTACTGAAGGACATCTTGATTGCTTCCAACTTTTGGCAATTATTAATAAAGCTGCTAGAACTATTCACATGCAGGTGCAGGTTTTTGTGTGGACATGTGTTTTCAGCTTCTTTGGAGAAATACCAAGGAGCACAATTGCTGGATCATATAGTAAGAGTATGTTTAGTTTTGTAAGAAACCACCAAACTATCTTCCAAAGTGACTATACCATTTTGTATTCCCACCAGCAATGAATAAGTGCAGGTACACATCCTTGCCAGCATTTGTTTTTGTCAGTATTCTGGATTTCGACCATTTCAATCGGTGTGTAGTGGTATCTCATTGTTGTTATAATTTGCATTTCTCTGATGATATATGATGTGAGGCCTCTTTTCATGTGCTTATTTGCCATCTGTTTATCTTCTTTGGTGAGGTATCTGAGGTTCTGTGGCCTATTTTTAGTTGTGTTGTTTGTCAGTTTTAGGAGATTTTGTTTGTTGAGTTTTAGGAGTTCTTTGTATATTTTTAATAATAGTTCTTTATCTGACATGTCTTTTGTAATTATTTTCTCTCAGTATTTGGCTTGTCATTTCATTCTCTTGACATTGTCTTTCACAGAGCAGACTGTTTTTATTTTAATAAAATAAAAACTGTCCATATGTTTATGTATGTTAAAAACATGTTTTTATTTTAATAAAATAAAAAAAAGTCCAGCTTATCAATTATTTCTTTTATGAATCATGCCTTTGGTGTTGTATCTAAAGAGTCATCTCAAAACCCAAGGTCATCTAGATTTTCTCCTACAATATCTCCAAGGAGTTTATAGTTTTGTGTTTTGCATTTTGGTTTGTGATCAATTTTGAGTTTATTTTTGTTCAGGGTATAATGTCTGTGTCTACCTATTTTTTTTCTGCTTTGCATGTGGATGTCCAGTTGTTCTAGCACCGTATTTGTCTCCTCTTTCACCAATACCATACTGTCCTGATTACTATAGCTTTATACAAAATTTTGAAGCTAGGTAGTGTTATCCTCCAAATTTGTTTTTTCTTTCAATATTTGTTTGCTATTTGGGGTCTTTTGCCTCTCCATATAGAGTTCACAAAATAACTTGCTGGGATTTTGATTGGGATTGCACTAAATCTACAAATTAAGTTGGAAAGAACTAACATGAGTATTTCTAGCTCTCCATTTACATGGACTATCTCTCCATTTATTTAGTTCTTTGATTTCTTGCATCAGAGTTTTGTAGTTTTATTCATACAGATATTGTACATATTTTGTTAGCTTTATAACTAAGTATATTATTTTCAGGGGTGCTAATATAAATGGCATTATATTTGTAATTTCAGTTTTCACTTTTTCATCATTAGCATATAGGAAATTAATTGGCTTTTGTGTACTACCCCTTTATTCTACAACCTTGCTCTAATTGCTTATTAGTTCCAGGAGTTTTTTGTCAGTTATCTTGGATTTTATAGAAAGAGTATTATGTTATCTGTGAACAAAGACAGTTTTATTTCTTCCTTCCTAATATGTATACTTCTAATTTCCTTTTCTTGTCTGATTGTATTAACTAGAACTTGCAGTATGATGATGAAAGGCAGTGGTGAAAGGGAACATCCTTGCCTTGTTTCTGATCTTAGTGGGAAAGCTTCAAGCTTTTTTTTACCATTAGGCATGATATTAGCTGTAGGGATTTTGTAGATATCATTTAATAAGTTGAGGAGTTCCCCTTTTCCTAGTTTACTGAAAGTTTTCATTTTCAATGGGTGTTGGTAGGTATTTTTTAGATATCAGACACTAACTCACGAAGTAAATAAAATACTCAAGAATCTCAGAGTCAAGTGGGAAAAGCAAGTATGCAAATAAATTATTATTGTACAAGATTACAGCTTTAGTATTCTGGCTTTAATTGCCAGTTTACTCTTCTAATAAGCCTCTATGTTGTGAACTTCTTGGAAGCAGAAACCGTCTGCTTTATGGTAATAATCCTAGCCACAGTGGAGCCCTCCAGGAGTATAGTAGACCCTCAACAGATACTTGTTAAATGGATAAAAAGATAGAGTATGATAATTAAGATAATCACAATATGAATTTGGTGCAATAGAATCCTAGAGGAGCTAGTGTTAGGGAGAGCTGAGGAGACCAAATGTTGTTCAACTATTCATGAGGAATGAGGGAAAGTTTCCTAGGTATATAAAAGAGAAGAAGCCAACTGCGAGCAGAAAGGACTATACACGGAAAGACCAAGGTGAGGGAAAGATTCCAGTTAAAGAAAAGTTAGGAATTCAGAGAAAATCAAGGAGATTTTATGTGATTGGAATTTAGTGTGTTTTTGAGGGCGTGTCAGAAGATGAGGCTACACATATTTGTTTAGGGGAAAAATTTTGATGATTCTTCTAAAAATCACTTCCCATTCTTATCAGTGTCCAAAGTTGGCTTTCAGATTTTGCTGTGACTAAAGGAAATAGTTAATGAATAAGAATGTCATGTTCAAGAAGAGTTTGGCTAACCTCTGCTCTAAGGGCAGGAATCTGGGTAGAAAGGGAAAGTAGGTCAGTAAGATCAATGAAATTTCTCAATTGAAAAAGCAACGATGGGAAACAACGCTCTTCCTCTTTTTTCCTGATAAAGAAAAGAAGGTATTAGAAAACTCATCAGGGCTGAACTAATTGTTATGTAAAGCCTCCCCTAGAATTAGCAAAAAAAACAGAACTTGTAGCTGGTAAAACATTTATACAGGACATTTATACAGGACAACACCTGTGATAGCCCCAGAGAAGAGAACAATTGAATGTTTCTTTTAAAGGAAAGAATTTTTAAGAGTTCAACTACAGCTAAAGGTTAGTAAGATGTTTGTATTTCCCTACATATTTTCTTTGAAAATGAATTTCTGTAATAGTAATTAATGATGCCTTCATGCTAGTTCTTTGTCTTTTTTTTTTTTTTTTTGTCCTTTATTTATTTATTTTTTTAACACCTATTATGCCATGAATTCATAGGGAATAGGTTCCAGAAGCTCAGGCTCCTTCCCATTGGTTCTCACAAAGTGTGCTTCTCTGGGTGGAGCAGGCTGGCGCTTTAGTTGAACCCAGGTACCTTTCTCTTTGGCTTCTTTCTTTTTCTGATCATTTTCCTTCACACGTTTCAGGAAGCTATCTCGGCTCTTAGAGTGCTTAATGTGCTCAATACGCACATTAATTCTCTTGGCAAGAATCTTGCCCTTAACTTGTTTGTTTACAACAATGCCAACAGCATGCTGGGTAACATTGTAGACTCTTCCAGTTTTGCCATGGTAACACTTGTGGGGCATTCCTTTTTGAACAGTACCCATACCCTTGATGTCTACAACATCACCTTTCTTATAGATTCGCATATACGTGGCCAAAGGAACAACTCCATGTTTTCTAAAAGGCCTAGAGAACATATATCGGGTGCCTCTCCTCTTTCCCTTTGTGTTTGTCATTTTGGTGAATTACTGGAAGATGGCGGTTCCGGCCGAAAGCTGTCTTTTTTTTTTCTACAGTAACTCTTGCATACATATCTTAACTACATGAAAACTTCTGAAATTCTATTAATGAGGTTTATGGAAAGCTTTGCCATTTGAATATAAGGCTTTCCGCCCAGGCCCCTGGTAACAGCTCCCAAAACTGCAGTGGTATGATTATCCTTTTACTTCAAATCCATTTTCTGAAGTGACAGGTCATAGGGATCGAATCAGCCTCAGTGACTCCTTTTGCCCCTCTAGGTGGGTGTTGTTCATGTCAGTTTGTGCGTTGGCTCAGGTAGCACCTACCAAAACGTATTAGCTTCCTAGATCTCAGGTAAAAAACTACTCAAACTGAGTGTTTAAAACAACAGAAATTTATTGTCTCTCAATTCTGGAGGCTAGAGTCCAAAATCAAAGTGTTAGTAGGACCTGGTCCCTCTGAAACCTGTAGGGGACTCTCCTTGCCTCTTCATAGCTTCTGGAGTTTTGCCAGCAACCTCGAGTGTTCCTTGGTTTGCAGCTGCAGCACTCCAACATTGGCCTCCATCTTCTTATGGCATTCTCCTGGTGTATCTCTGTCTTCACATGGCTGTCTTTTTTTTTTTTTTTTTTAGAGGTGGAGTCTCGCTCTGTCACTCAGGCTGGAGTGCAGTGGCACGATCTTGGCTCACTGCAATCTCCACCTCCCCGGGTTCAAGCAATTCTCTGCCTCAGCCTCCTGAGTAGCTGGGATTACAGGCACCTGCCACCACACCTGGCTAATTTTTGTTTTCTTAGCAGAGATGGGGTTTTACCAATTTGGCCAAGCTGGTCTTGAACTCCTGACCTCGTGATCCACCCACCTTGACCTCCCAAAGTGCTGGGATTACAGGCAAGAGCCACCACGCCCTGCCTTTTTTTTTTTTTTTTTGAGACCAAGTTTCACTCTTATTGCTCAGGCTGGAGTGCAATGGCTCCATCTCGGCTCACTGCAACCTCTGTCTCCCGAGTTCAAGCAATTCTCCTGCCTCAGCCTCCCGAGTAGCTGGGATTACAGGTGCCTGCCACCACACCCAGGTAATTTTTTTGTATTTTTAGTAGAGAAGAGGTTTCACCATGTCGGCCAAGCTAGTCTCGAACTCCTGATCTCAGGTGATTCACCCGCCTTGGACTCCCAAAGTGCTGGGATTACAGGCGTGAGCCACCCCGCCCAGCCCTGGCTGTCTTCTTATAAGGAGACCAGTCAGATTGGATAAGGGACTCATTCTACTCCAGTGTGACCTCTTCTTAACATGTAACATCTGCAACAATCCTTTCCTAACATGTCACATTCTGGGGTATTGGGAGTTAGGACTTCAAAATTTCTTTTTTTTTTTTTTTTTTTGAGATGGAGTCTTGCTCTGTCACCCAGGCTGAAGTGCAGTGGCATGATCTCCACTCACTGCAAGCTCCGCCTCCCAGGTTCACGCCATTCTCCTGCCTCAGCCTCCCAAGTAGCTGGGACTACAGGCGCCCGCCACCACGCCTGGCTAATTTTTTGTATTTTTTAGTAGAGACAGGGTTTCACCGTGTTAGCCAGGATGGTCTCGATCTCCTGACCTTGTGATCCACCCCTCTCGGCCTCCCAAAGTGCTGGGGTTACAGGCGTGAGCCACCGCGCCCGGCCTCAAAATTTCTTTAGGGTTGGAGACACAATTCAACACATAACACAGAGTGTAAACTTTTCAGGGACAGAGAGGTCTTCTATAGCTTTGTATGTGCAAGGCTCAGCCAGGGTCGAGCCCAGTAGCTGCTGGCCAAACCTTGGTTAAATGAATGAAGAAAGTATATGCAAATATTCTGCTCTGTTCTTCTGAGTATTAAGAATTGAGTCTCTGTTTGCCCTGTCTAAGAACCTCTTCCTGATCTGGCCTCTGCCTTCATGTCTCCACCGCACCCCTGCTAGAATGGTACATTCTAGTCCAGTGAAAATATTTGCTTTCCTTCAAACATCACATATTCCCTCACTTCCTTAATTTATGCTTTTCCTTATTCATTAATTATTATCCCACTCCCCATCTCTCTATATCAAATCAGTGCTCTCCTACCTGTTATAAAAGTTACCCCAGGCTGGCCGCGGTGGCTCATGCCTGTAATCCCAGCACTTTGAGAGGCAGAGACGGGTGGATCACGAGGTCAGGAAATCAAGACCATCCTGGCTAACACAGTGAAACCCCATCTCCACTAAAAATACAAAAAATTAGCCAGGAGTGGTGGCATGTGCCTGTAATCCCAGCTACTTGGGAGTCTGAGGCAGGAGAATCGTTTGAACCCAGGAGGCGGAGGTTGCAGTGAGCCGGGATCGCGCCACTGCACTCCAGCCTGGGCGACAGAGCAAGACTCCGTCTCAACAAAAAAAAAAAAAAAAAAAGAATTCCCAGTTGGTGGAGGAGAGATACGTATATCTATATCTATTTTTAAGTTATAGTGCTATAATGCCCCTAAATAAAATGCTCTGGGAACACCACCCAGGAGATGGCTAAATGAGCCCATGGAATTGTTGAAGGATAAACTGGTTCATCTGGAGATGGGCATTCCAAACAGAGGAAGAACACACAAATGGCACAGGAGAGTCTGGCCATGAGGGCCACACAGAAATTTATGCATAATTGATAGGTATAGTGCCAGAAGGAATGTATTAGAAGTTGAGATTGAAGAAGTCCATGGAGCCCAAATTATAGTTACTTCATATTGTTAGGAGAATCCTAGTTAGGAATCCCTAGCAGAGATGTCATGGGCCTGAACTAAGGCAACAATACTAAGATGATGTGAGAGGCATTTCTGAATTAAAGATGACTGCATTGTTGGATGATTGGAAGTACTAGATGAGCAGTAGAGAAGAAAATGCAGAAGTTTCTGATTTGCAAAATCGGGCAGCACCATTAACCCAGATAAGGAACAAAAGGGACAAAAAAAGATTCTGGGAGAAAATAATGATTTCATTCTGGAGCAACTGAATAGAAATTTGGAGTAGAGAAGACTGATCTGAGCTAGAGATATCAATTAGTGGATTATCAATATAGCAATGGATAAGACCATCTATTTATTAATTTATTCAAAAAATATCAAGGCCTTAACCTGTACCAGGCACTAGACTAGATGCTAGAGGCCCAAGGGGATTATAGTTCTCATAGAGATTGCATTCTAGTGAGAGATGGGCAACAAGCAAACAAACAAACACAATTAATTTACTGTAAGATAAGTATCCTTACAAGATGCCATGATTTAAAAAAAAAAAAAAAAAAAAGGGAGTGGGGGACTAGTTTAGATGGAGTGGTCACAGAGCACAATTTAAACTGAGACCTAGAGAGACAAAGGACCCCTCCAAGAAAGAGCTAGAGGAAAGGAAAAAGAGGAGAATTAAGTTTCTCAGTCACACCAACCGCACTTCAAGTGCTTACTAACACATATGACTGGTAGCTACAATATTGGGCAAACAGATACATAGAACATTTCCCAAAATTTCAGTTATGGAAATATAGAAAGGAACATTTATAATGTCAAAAGCTGAAGAGAGGCCAAGTTGGAGAGGACCTAATAATAGAGCCATTTCTGTTCTCTCCACTTTCTTGAAGGTGAGTACTAAATATTTATTAAATCATCAAGTGGAATTGTGGTTTTAGAAATGGGAACGCCCCACTTTTGATTTTCATTAAGCAAGCATGTGAAATGCTAGAGCTGGAAGGGATCGTGGCGATTCTGGTTTGCCTTTCTCACCCCTCCCCTAGTTATACAATATGGAAACTTGTTCAGAGAGGCTGTTTTCAAGGACGCTCAGACGTTAATGTTGAAGTCAGGACTAAAAAACAGGCCTCAGCCTAAAGTTTTTTCTACACTAATAGGGATATATCCAAATCAGAGTTAAGACAAAACATGAAATACTTGAACCCAATTATTTCACTTTAATTCAAGCCATTTTCCCCATATCACACTAATTGTAGAGGGTTTGAACATTTGATAATTAATTGGAGTTTCATAATACCATAATGCTTCAACTCGAAAGACATTTTAAAAAATCTTTCATAAAATGTACTTTGCCTTTAGGAAGAATATGCAGAGTTTTTTTCTCTAATCCTATATTTGAATATTAGTTTTGCTAATGACCCAGCTTTGTAATAGTTTCAGACATTATTTCACCAGTCATGAGAGCTTGAAAACAAATGACCCAACTATGAAAAATAACTCTGTACAATAGATATTTACTTTTTTTACTTTTATTTAGTTTAACAAGATTGCTAAAAATATTCCTATTATAATTATTAAAAAATATTCCTTTTATAATTAACTTATCTTTAAAAATTCAAAATGCAACAGGGAGCAAAAGCAAATTATGGTCATTATGGATAGTATATATAATTTAAAAAATAAGTTGGCAACCAAAGCATTATGAAATAAAAGAAAAAGAGAGGTAATCCCTTTTTTTTTTTTTTTTTGCTTTGGAGATAAAATAATGATTAGAAGGTATGGTTATGAAAAGTGAGAACGTATGTAGAGCAACATAAAATTGGTTCTTTGTTTATTTTCTTGAGAAATTTAGACAAAAACAAATTGAGGTGAAACTTGGTTATTAGATTATCATGTTTGATATGTGGATAAGAAAGTACTCCAAATATTTTTAAATCAAACTAATTGATCTATAGTTGATTTATGTTGTGAGAAGAAAGTTTTTTAATTTGTCTGTTTGATTCCATTTACCAAGGATGTTATATGTAGTCTCAGATGTGTACCTAATTCTAAGATTTACTCCAGAGAAGAGAAGGAAAAGAGTTTTACAAAGAACTCAGACAGGTCTTAGCAGTTAAATCCAAGACCTTACGTTACAGCCTCAATGAAAGCCCCTCACTTTGCAGCAGAAGTGTCTTTAGAGACCTTTAGAATTATTAATTAACCTCATTGCAGGCAAACTTGGGGGATTGTAGAAACAGAACAATGTAACGTAAACACTTAAGGCTTACAAATAGAAGTTATTGCATTCACAAAGTCTCCCCTGAGTGCACAAACATTCAGTGTCTTCATATTATCCAAGTGTAAAGTCTGAATTCCTTAGGTTGGCATCCATGTTCTTTCCCAGTCTGCCTCAGTCTTCTAGTTTTCCTTGAGGCCAGTCCTGCACATTATTGAAACTGGGATACTCCCTGTTCTTCAAATACATCTTGCATATCTCCGCTCTGGCCCTAGGCTCATGCTATGTACTGAAATACCTCTACTTTCCTTTCCACTTTCCTAATTTCTACCCATCTGTCAAGGTCTAGTTCAGATTGTACATTCTATATGACTTAATATTTATTCTTTAACACAGAGATCTTTCATCCACAATACTCATTTGGTACTTAACATATGTGGCTTTACAATATTGATTTATTACTTTATGTGTGACTATTTACCATTCAAAGGTCGTAACTTTCTAGAGGGAAAGGAAATTAGTTAGCATTTGCCGAGCACTTGCTGTGTGATTCTAGTATTTTTATGTTATTTCAATTCATCTTCACAATGCCAGAAGATAGATATTATTGTTCACAATTTATAGCCAAAAAAGCAAGACCTCAAGAAACTATACCAAGGTTACTCAAATATTTATTGATAAGATTATGATTCAAGCCTAGAGCTATCTAGCTCCAATGCCTGTAGTCTTTCCCAGTATCACAGTATCCCATGCCATCCCCCTCTAGTAGGGTTGTTTTATCCCACACAGTACCAACCACAGTATATTTAGCATAAACTCTGTATCAGTGTGGTTATTATTTTGCTGAAGTCAGCCTGCTCTATATTGTATATTTAATGCCTAGATCCCCCCTTATGATGACAGATTTCTTTCTATTATTTTAATAACATGTCCTCAAATAGCAGTTCAACAAAACCCCCTATCTTTGTGTATCTATATGACGCCCAATAATCTGTTTGACTGATTATTTGGCTAACTGACCAAATTAACTATTTAAATATGAGGCACACATTATACTGCATCCTTCTGAGGAGCTAGCTCATTTAGATATAAGAAGGTTGTAATCAACCAGCAGCTCTGAAACCTTCTGTTGTTGTCTTCCATGTGACCACCTTTGGCATGCTCCTCTCTTCACAATTTTACTAAAACATGTCTTCTCATTCTACTAAAAAAATCTTTTTGATCTCCTACAAGTATCTCCTCTTTTTAATAACATTGTTCACATGAACACAGTTGCATTTAATAGAGAAATGAAGGAAAAAGGATTCAGGAAGACTAGCTGTAGACTTCCTATATGACTTCCAAGGGTAACAGACCCTTTTTGGGTTGTCATTGTACTATACTAGATCTGGGCCTTCCATCTACAGTCTCTGAAACTCAATTTTTGTCAGTGTATCCAGGAGTAATCAAGTTTATATGCTGTAATACCATGTTTTTAATATACGATGCAAAATGTAACTACTCAAGATACCAGAATGTGCTAACTAGCACATTGCTCGCAATAGGAAAAACACTAGGATAAATTATATTTTAATGAGCTGGAGGCTTGGTGAGCTTGGACTCTGAGAGGGAAATTAGCCACCCAAGTGACCCTAATGACTACTGTCATTGAGCTAGGATGGCCAGATGAGCCCATCTCATATGTTACCCCTACCACTAGGACAGCACATTTATGTTAGCCACCTGCAGCTGGAGCTGGAGAGCCCCTCAACCTCGCAGTGCTGGAGATCTATTGCCAAGATCTTTCTTCTACCACTCAGGTGGACTCTCCCTCCTTTATTCTCCCAATTTATTCAGTTTTATTAATTCTGTTTGCAAGTGTAACTTCTTCGACATTCAAACATGCCTTGATTAGTTCCCCGGGCCCTTTTTTTTTTTTTTTTTTTTGGATACAGACTTTCACTCTGTTGCCTAGGCTAAAGTGCAGTGATGCAATCTTGGCTTACTGCAACTTCCGCCTCCCAGGTTCAAGCAATTCTTTTCCCTCTGCCACCCAAGTAGCTGGGGTTACAGACATACACCACCATGCCTAGCTAATTTTTTTTTTTTTTTTCCCAGTAGAGATGGAGTTTCACCATGTTAGCCAGTCTGGTTTAGAACTTCTGGCCTCTAGTGATCCACCCGCCTTGGCCTCCCAAAGTACTGGGATTACTGCAGGCGTGAGCCACCGTACCTGGCCCCCAGGCCCTTTTTTTTCCCTATGAGCCAAAATCAGGGTAGATATGAATCCTGGACATTGTTGAGGTGCTAATATTTTTGTACTTTATCATTTTGTTTGGGGGTGTAGCCTCATGGCATCCTAATTTTGCTCAGGTGTCTCTGATCTAATCCCACTGCTGGGTTCACACAGTCCTATTCATGCAGCCATCAAATCTAGACGCTAACACACTAGCTCATCATTCTTCAGTCTGCTGCTATTCTCAGTACTTACTTTCTTCTGAGTTTGCATTTCTGCTGCATTTTCAGCCTCTGAAGATTTCTCTTACTTGCAAGCTTAGCCAAGCATTTAAAAGTATTTTATAACTATTTTATTCAGAATTTTTAGCTGCTGTGTAATGAAAGGGGTTTTTCAGAATATCTAATTTGCCAAATTACTGGAAATAGCATCTCAATATTTAATTTTCTTTAAAACTTCGCAGTTTTCTAGATGCCTTTAGTTCATCGTCTTATCGGAATTTCAACACTTCCCCGTGAGACAAACATTATTTCCTCCATTACCCAAGCAAGGAACCCGACCTGTAGAGGACAATCCTGGCTTCCCACAGATCCCAAGAGAGCCAGAACTAGAACTCAGTATCATTTTTCCCAACCTCTCACTTGTTTTTTTTTTTCCATTCATGAAACAATATTTTTGTTTGTATGTCTCTTATATACTCAGCCTGTACCTGCTCCCAAAATTACACAAAACAAGGACCTGAAAGTCCTTTATCTTTCAGGACCATACAGATTCACAGCATAGATGGATGGGTAAATAAATTAATTTCAGAATAGTAAAGGCAGTGATAGTGGTGTGATCAGTGAAAGGACAATGTGGTTTCAAAAAAGTCAGTTCTTCTGGAGGTGAGGGTAGAGGGGACAGCAGAGAGGAGATGGTACCTGACCTCAGTCTTAAAGGCCAAGTAGGACCTCATTAGATAGATGAGAATAGCAGGAAAAGGCAGGCATCCTTCTAGCCAAAGCAAACAGCCTGGGCAAAGATAAGGAGGAACAACCTGGGATGAGAAGCTGTGGTTGGCAACTTTGTAAGGCTGAAACATGAAGTACAACGGGGCACAGTGAAGTTAGGTGGTGGAGAGGTAGGTGAGGTCAAATAATAGGAAGCTTTGAATGCCTGTGTAGAAGTTTGGACCTTATCCTAAAAGGTATACACATCCTTAGAAGGCTTTTGAGCAAGAGAGAAGCATGGTAAGATATGTTCTTTAGAAAGATGAATGAAAACATATTTATACCTTAATTCCCACTACACAATACAGCCTCTCACCGTGGAGGTTGTAGGATTTGACTGGAGTGACTTCCCAAGCCCCCAGATGCTCAGAGTTCAAGGAATAGCCCACGAATGGCCATGAGAAAGACTTCAGTTGAAGTAGCTCACTGCAAGCTCTGCCTCCTGGGTTCACGCCATTCTCCTGCCTTAGCCTCCCGAGTAGCTGGGACTACAGGCGCCCCCCACCACGCCCGGCTAATTTTTTGTATTTTTAGTAGAGACAGGTTTTCACCGTGGTCTCGATATCCTGACCTCGTGATCCGCCTGCCTCGGCTTCCCAAAGTGGTGGGACTGCAAGCGTGAGCCACCGCACCCAGCCTTTTTTTTTTTTTTTTGAGACAGGGTCTCGCTCTGTCACCAGGCTGGAGTGCAGTGGCGCGATCTCGGCTCACTGCAACCTCTGACTGCTAGGTTCAAGCGATTCTCCTGCCTCAGCCTCCTGAGTAGCTGGGACTACAGGCGCACGCTACCACACCCAGTTAATTTTTGTATTTTTAGTAGGGATGGGGTTTCACCATGTTGGCCAGGATGGTCTCAATCTCTTGAACTCATGATCTGCCCACCTTGGCCTCCCAAAGTGCTGGGATTACAGGCGTGAGCCACCACGCCTGGCCATAATTTTCCTTTTTGAATCATGAACCCTCTTAAACCATCTGCTGTAAAGAGAGAAAGCCTACAGCACCTCCTTTCTCCTGAAAACATCCTGACTAGTTTAGAGTATCCTCTGAGACTCCAGCTAAAGAAGATTATGCTGCTGATGATCTGTCACAGCTTGCAGCAGGTCAAGGCTGGCATTTCTCCCTTCGTTCAGCATCCAAAGGTTTTATAATTATAAAGACTTTTTACATAATATTAAGAGAAAAATAAAAACTGCATAAATGAATATAGCACATTTCATCTAAGTGATGATGATAAAAGAATAATACCTTTTAAGAAGAAGGCTGGCCACTCCTTACTCTTGGCTACTTTGGCTTATTGCTCACATGTTTCTGTCATAGCACTTGTCCGCTTCCTAGGCTTCTGTAAGCATTTGTTTACATGTGGCTCCTCCTACCCCAGGCTCTTTAATCTTTGTATTCACAGTGCCTGACACAACATAGGTACTCCATAGATGCTTGTCTATTGGAAGTTGGATGGATGGGTAAGATATATATTTTTAAGTAGCTATCTAACTTTGTTTTTAAAAATGCTGATATTGTGAGTGACCAAATTATGTCTTCTGTACATTCCGTACTTACAATATAATATGAAATTAGCTGACAGTGAGCACCTGTTATGTACCAGGTATTGGAGACAAAAAGCAAATGCCAGCATATGTCTGTTTTGAATGGGTCTCTGCCCTGAAGTTGCTCACTCTAGCTAGAAAGGGAGTCAAATAAGCCAATCCAGTGGAATAAGCATTGTGATAGATACACGAAAAGATTGCTAGGCGAAGCACCCAACCCAGCCTAGAGTAGAGAGACTAAGGAGAGTATCAGGGAAAATTTCCAGAAGATTACAATCCCTGAGCTAATTTCAGAATGAGAAATGAGAGATAGAATTTTGTTCCATTGTCAGTGCATAATGATGTGTAATAATGATTAGTAACAGAGCCCTCAGCAATATGAATTCTGGATGATGAATAACATAGGAAATTAGAGTCCCCAAATCATTCCAGTATAAGAAGTATTTGAGTTATTTATAAATTGTGTTTATTTATTCAATCATCAGATGTTGACTGAACACTCTTCTATGAGTATTAGGTATACCTAGAAAGTAAACTGTGATACCTCACCTCCAGGATATTGTGATCTCACGGGGGGCCACAATGCCCTCACACACAAAACAGTTCTTAGAAATGTGGGCCATTATATTAATCAGACCCAGAGTCATTAGCCTCAGCAGTATGCATGCAAAAGCAGCTAGGCTCAAAATGTTTGAAAATGGTTTATCATGAAGATGATGGATCTTGAGCAGGTGTAATATAAAAGGAAAAAACAGACAAAAGGGAAACAGTAAGATAAAAGGGTATTACAGAATGGGAGAAATTGAAAAGTGAAGAAAAGAGATGGGCTAAATGTGGAATATTAAATGACTGTGAGTCAAGTACCATTCTGAGTACCATGGAAGTGAAAAACATGAAGCAGATGTCAAATGCACCATCAAACTTCTAACAAGGCAGAGTCTCACACTGGCAGTTCATAGCTGGATCCATAACAAACATCTCTAGTTTGACCTGCGCCATGCTTTTGCCTTTTTTAACCATTGTCATATTTAAATTCTGGGAAATTTATATAAATATCTAGATTCTTGGCTTATCTTTAAAAATTAGAGAATCTGTCAAGATTGCTTGACATTCCTGCTTGGAGCAATTGTCCAGAGTTGAGTAGCAGCAGCCCCCCTTTAGATGAACTGTGTCTTCCAGTTTGCTATATTTCCTTCTCATCCTGCTTTGCCCATTTGTGTTTTGTGATCTATGTCTGTGGAATTTAGATTTTGACATACCTGGTTAAAATCTAGGAAGAGGGAAAGACATTTGTGTAATTAATTATAATATGAAATGGAGACCTAAATCACTGTGAGAGTTTATCCATTCATTTAATACCTATTTACTGAGTTCCTGCTACCTGCCAGGTATCTTACTGTTACTGGGGAAATGCTGGTGCCTGGGTTCTAGGAGTTCACATATTCTTGAGAAGAAGGTATGAGTAATTATGTCACACTGTAAAACAGGCTGCAATAGATGCATGTGTGGAAGACACAGTGTGGACCCAAGGAACAAGTGATCATATGTACCTGGGGATTCAGAGAAGTGATGATTGAACTGAGTTTTAAGGTGGCCTGAGCCAAAACATAGAGGTATGAAGCAACTTGTCAAACTCAGGGAAGCACAGGGATTTTGATGTGGCTGGAACATAGGGTGCCGGGAGACATTTAAGCAGGGTAGTAAGATGATCTGATTTGTATTTTAGGGAGGAGAATGTATTTGGAGGATTGAAAGTAGGATCAAGGAGACTTCAAGTTGGGAGTTTATCCTAAAAGTCAAAACCTGAATTAGAGGGGATGAAGGGGTTGGAGTAGATACCATGACATTCAGAGAGAGAAGGGTGCAAGGCAGCATGGAATGAGGTATTGAACCATGTGGTTCAAATGATAAGAGCTAAGGGCAGTTAAAGTGAATCTTTGAGTGTCAATGGTTTTGGAAACTATATTCTGTAATATATCGTAATCTTTTTTAAATTAAGAGTCCTCCTCTGGCTTACATATACTTCAATATATACTACTATACTTTACATATACTTGAATTTTAGCTTAATTTTTAAAAATTTTCATTGTTTAAGTTCCCTCTCCATCAAATGGATGAAACACTTATAGCAAAGAGACTAGCTCTGATGCTTCTAGCTGTGTGAATGTAGACAAGCTGATTTACCTAAGCATCGGTTAAATAGGACTTGTAATACTTTAAAGGGCTTTGATCCTCTAACAGGAAAAATATATGTGAAAATGCTTTAAAATCTACAGATTGCTGTAATAGGTTATTAGTATAAGAAATTTAAATTAGAAAAAATAAATCATTTGAAGTGTGCTTAGGACATTTTATTTGCATTCCATTTTACAAATTTCTTTTTTGTCATTTATCTTCACTATTAAAGTAAGTATCATAATTAACTATAATATAAAATTCTGTTTTTAAAAAAGGCATTTAAATCTTCTGAGTTTCAAAAATTCCAAATAATTTAGTTTAAAAGATTTGTTTTCATAGTTTGAAATAAATGGGGTCCAGGTAAAATAAATAAAATCTACTGTCATGCAAACATTATATGTTTTCTGTTTTTAAAGACAGGAAGCAGTATGTCAAAGTGCAAAAGTCACTAACACAATGCCCCCAGATAGATAACATAAATGGGTAATGGGCAATGATGTTTCATAATGACCTTTGAAAGCTATATTCTTCCTGCATAAAGTCACATTGTGTATTAAACATGTAAGAATAATCTTTACTTCCATAGGAATCTTACTCTCTCCCATTTTTATTAAAATATGATTCCCTCCATAAAGCTTTCATTTTCCCATTTTTGATAGGAGTATGAGTACAAGAAATACTTTCCTCTTAATTTTATAAGAAGTGCAAATGTGGTACAATGACAGCTTTTTTTTTTTGTCTGGGAACAGGAGAAAGAGGTTAGGACTGTGGCAAACTAGAGCATGAATGACCCTTCTAAAGAAGCCCATTCTCTAAACCAAGTGTTGCCGCACAACAAAACTGGGAGCTAGTGTTGATGGAATGCCAGACTTTTTTCATGTGAAGCCACAAATCCATATTTCATGCAAATTTTCCTAATTTTAAACTTGGGCAACTAATTCAAACATTTGTAAATATTGTGAGTCAAATTCAGCCTTTGACTTGCTGGTTTGCAATCTCTGATATATACCATATTCTAGACTTTTGGATTGTGAGACAGAAAATCTATGTCCTTAATCCTGCCTTTGCTACTTACTAAACTCAGTTAAAAGCTTAGGCAAGTAGTGTCATTTCACTAATCTAAACATTTGCCCTAATGATTTCTTCATCAGGTTATTTATTTTACTCATAATTTCATTATAAACATTTTTCAAACACAAGGAAAAGTTTAAAAATTTTACAGTGAACATCCATGTACTTGTCACCTAGATTCCACTATTAACATTTTCCTATACTTTCTCTGTCACATCCCTATCCATCTATCCAATCAGCAATCTATTTCGCTTTCTGTTCCTGTTTCAAAGTAGCTGCAAAATCAGTATACCTTTCATTTTTTTGAGGAATAAATCAAATGATTCACGTAAAGCATCAAGCACAATATCTAGCACAGGAACAAATGTCAGAGTCCTAATCACTCTCTTCCCTCCATCTCTATGTACTATATAGAGCTTCAGTGTTGTTGGACCCACTAAGAATGTCTATACGTGTGTTTATTCTGGAGAAAGGGGGAGATTTTGACAATAACCTTTTTCATGAAAATTCTGTTGGCCTCTACATTTAAAATGTATCCCCATTTCTCTCTAATCCACCCTCTTATTTAAAAAGCAAAACAAAACAATAAACTTGAGTAGAAAAACACAAATGTAGGAAGACTTTAGAGTTGGAAAGGAGGCAACAAACTGGCTAGGAAAGGAAGGATACCGTAGTGAGTTCCCAGGACTTTTTCTTTCTTTCTTTTTTTTTTTTTTTTTTTTTTTTTTTTTTGCTTGCTATGTATTTGGATGGAGCACTGGAGAACCCGCAGCCTGGAACCACCAATAAGTACAGACAAAAACAGCCCCAAGTAAAACCTGCTCCCTTTAGATAAATGACTGGGAAAAACAGGTAGACTAATAGAACCAGAAAACTTTTGATAATACTGACCTACTCTAGCCAAACACCAAAGAAAAAACTGTCCCCTCAACCCTGCATTATCAGTAATGCTATGCAGAAAGCTAGATTTCTGGCTCTACCAGCGGCAGCCAGGAGAGGCAACTCTAAGATGGCCTTCCACTTCTTCCACTAGGCTGTTGTTGGTAGACAGAACAAGAACTGAATTTCCGTCCCCACCTGGCAGCAAATAGGCAGAACAAGCGGGTATGAGGTGGTGCTAGTCGATACTCCACTTTCTAGTGGGGAGCTGAACTTGTACCCTTACCCAGCAGCAACAGGCTGGAATGAGGTGGCGTTAGCTGGCATTCCATTCCCCTACTCCTAATATTGATGGGAACCAGCAAGAAGCTTAACTTCCACCGCTGCACAGTGGCAATGAAGTAGGAGAAAGAGGAAATCAGTACTAGTTGGAAAACCACTCTGCCTGCCAGGATATTATCAGCAGGGCCCTGTGGGGAGCAGAGGTAAGGAGAATAAGGTGGGTCAAGGCAGTGCTAGTCAGCACCCCATCTTCTCTCCCCGATTGGTGTTAGTGGATCCAAGCGCGGAGCTGAACTTCTACTCCCACCTAGTGGCAGTGAGGTAGAATGAGGGGAATGCTCTGTGTCTCCCTCCCTGCTGTTTCTGAGATCAAGGGGGAGCTGAACTGCCATGCCCACCCAGCTGCAAGAGGAGTCTATTTTATGTCAAAGGAATCATTTACAAATGTAAGTCAGGTCAAATCATTTTTCTCACAGGCTCCCCATTTCTCTCAGAGTAAAAGTCAAAGCTTTTAAAATGATCTACAAGGCCCTGCAGGATTAATGCACTGTCGTCTCTCTGATAGTGGTAGGCAAAGTTCTAAGAGGGACCCATGATATCTACCTCCTGGTGTTACTCCCACAATTAAGTTCTTACATAAGAAAAGGGATTTTGCAAGTGTACTTACGGCTACTAATCAGTTAAGATAGGAAAAGTATCTGAGTGGGCCTGGCCTAATCACATAAACCCCTAAGAAGCAAAGAGTTATTCAGCTAGTTGGAGAAGAGGAAGTCAGAGCTTCCATATGCAAAGAGGATTCAATGTGCCATTAGTTGCTTGAAGATAGTGAGAGCCATGGGGTGAGGAATGTGGATGGCCTATAGGAGCTGAGAGAGGCCCCAGTTGATGGCCAGCAAGGAAATGTATACCTTATTCCTTGTGATGGTTAATTTCACGTGTCAGCTTGACTGAGTCATTGAGTGTCCAGCTATTTGGTTAAACATTTTACTCAGTATGTCTGTAAGGGTGTTTCTGGATGAGATGAACATCCAAATCAATAGACTGGGTAAAGCAGATTGTTTTCCCCAAAGGGTGTGATCCTCATCTAATCCACTGAAGGCCTGAATAGAATAAAAAAGCAATGTGAGGGTGAATTTGCTGCTTCTTCCTGACTATCTTCAAGCTGGGACATCAGTCTTCATCTGGCTTCAGGCTTAGCCTCAGCCTGCAACTATTTAAGATATAACACTGGCTCTCCTGGGTTTCCAATTTGCCAGCCACAAATCCTGGGCCTTATCAGCCTCCATAACTACATAAGCCAATTCCTTATTATGTTTGTGTATATACTATAGAGGGTGTGTGTGTGTGTGTGTGTGTGTGTGCGCGCGCGCGCATGCGTGTGTGTGCATGCACTCTCATGTTGCCTTTCTCTGAAGAACCCTGACTAATACTATCCTACAACCACAAGAAACTGAATTCTACCAGCAACCTAAATACATTTGGAAGCAGATTTTTCCACAGAAATTTGCAATAAAGCTCAGCCTGGCTGACACCTTGACTTCAGTATAGGTAGGCAACACAGTCAAGTCCACCCAGACTTCTGACCTACAGAACTGAAAGAGAATAATGGGTGTGGTTTTAACCTGCTGTATTTGTGGTAACTTGTTACTCAGCAATAGAAAACTAAAACAGTGACTTCGTTGTTTACCATTCTCCTTTCCTCATTCAGTTCAGCCACAATGGCCTCCTAGTTCTTCTTTGACAACAGCAGGCACCCTTTCATATTAGGATCTCTGTTTGGCTGTTCCTTTCCTCTGGCCAGAACATTCTTCCTTTTTATAGCGACATGACTAGTTTCCTCTCCTCTTCAATTTTTTCTCAAATGTCACCTTCTCAATGCATCCTACCCAGGCCCTCCTCACCACAACCTATCCCTCCTACACTGTTCTGCTTTATTTTCTCTCCAAAATACTTATTGCCTTCTAACATACTATATAATGAACTTATTTATTGCATCTATTGTTTATTAGTGGTCTACTGTAAGCCCACAAGGACAGGGATATTTGTTTTGTTTGCAAACGTTCTGAGCACCTGAAACACCTTCCTGGCACAGTAGGTGTTTACAAAGTATTTGTAGAATGAAATGAGTTAACTCTATGTCACTTTACCTCTGACTTAATGCATTATTACATAATTTATTACAGTTCAAGTTGTGAGGTGCACTTTACACTCTTCCTCATAATAAGGTATATATACATAATGCATCATTTTATGCATGGAAATGTGATAGCAAATAACAAATTCTTTGTGTAGTCATTAGTATAAAATATATTGGATGGCTGTTTCTCATTCTTACATCATTAAGAGCTGGAAAATAGAAGATGAAATGAGATGTTTGGGAGAGGAGGGTGGGTGATACAAATGACAACTTGGTCAAACCAAAGGCTTGCAAAACACTTTTTAAAACTACTGATATAGAAAATTGAACTAAATGCCTTTTAAGACTTTTTACATTCTATAATTCCATATTATTCTGAGCTCTACACAAACTCAGTGAACTATTGGCTCAAGATTTGATCTCTGACCTTTTTATTGATGATCCTCAAATCTGTATTTATAGTCCTCTCTGAAGGCCCAAATTCCTATTCTTTGTCTCCAGCTGCTTCAAAACATCTCCACCTGGATATCTCACTATTTCCTGGAACTGAGTATGTCCAAATCATACTCATTCTCATGACCCTGGATTCCATTCATCTCTCCTTTTGCTAGTTACTTAGATGCTCTCTCTCCTCTTTTTCCAATGTCTGAGTCATCTCTGGACCTACTGCTTCTCCCTTCAAATTTCCTCTCTCACATTGCCCTTTTTAAAATTCTCACTGCTGTCACCCTTGTTCAGGCTGTGACTTCCTCACAGCTGGATTACTAGACAACATCCTAAATGGTTTTCTCACCTCCCATCATATCTGTGCTTTCCGCTCCGTCAGCCCTCCATAGGACCATCTGTTAATTTTCCTAAAATGAATTTAAGTATTCTTAATGTCTCAGAATCTTCTAATGAGTCCCCATGGCCTACACAGTAAATTTTAATTGACAATCAAACAAACAACAAAACCACAACCTGGCATATAAGATCTTTCATGATCTGGGCATTCAACCTAGTCTCTTGTTCCCAAAAATCCCTCCCTGCATTTTTGTACACACTGAATACTACTGTGGTGCTCCATACAAAAACAGATGTTTTAAACAAAAGAAAAGTAGAAGTAAAGGTAGTTTAAGAAATTTTTTTAGAATGAAGGAATAATTTTTTGCACAGTATTTTGGTACTTGTTACAGTGGGGAACTCAAACATCTGTCCTAATATTAGCCTCTTTCTTGATGTGCAAATATTATCTTAGTTTGAGAAACAATTTTATAGGTAGTGAATTGCTAACATCATATATCCCAATGAAAATAAAAGCAACCTAAATCTTAAATGGATCACCCTCTGAGCTGCGTTCTCTATTTCTTTCTGCAGAGAGCCTCGCAAGGTGGTCCTGCACAAAGGCTCCACTGGCCTGGGCTTCAACATTGTCGGTGGGGAAGATGGAGAAGGTATTTTTGTATCCTTCATTCTGGCTGGTGGACCAGCAGACCTAAGTGGGGAGCTCCAGAGAGGAGACCAGATCCTATCGGTGAGTATGTTTCTTTAATCTTTATTCCCTCCGTATCTGACGCCATCAATGAAAAAGCCATAACTTTCAATTATGATACCAAAAGCACCTTAATTACAAAGGAAAATGGATGAGAGCATCATGACTTCTGGTGCATGTCACTATGTTGTTTGTTTTTGTTTTTGTTTCCTTTGAGACGGAATCTCACTCTGTCCGTTGCCCAGGCTGGAGTGCAGTGGCACAATCTCAGCTCACTGCAACCTCTGCCTCCCAGATTGAAGTGATTCTCCTGCCTCAGCCTCCCGAGTAGCTGAGATTATACCTGCCAACCATCACACCCGACTAATTTTTGTATTTTAAGTAGAAGCGGGATTTCGCCATGTTGGCCAGGCTGGTCTCAAACTCCTGACCTCAGGTGAACCACCCGCCTCAGCCTCCCGAAGTGCTGGGATTACAGGCATGAGCCATCACGTGTGATCTACATATCACAGTTTAAATGGTGTTCAGGTGCTTGATGCTTGTTGCACTTACTTCCCTCAAATAAAGGTGAAGGTGCTAATGTTTTCTTCTAGATGTTCTGAGACACATTTGCATCCAACAGAATGTTGAGAAGCATGCCTTTTTAAAAATGATATATTACTTATTTTATTAAAAAAGCAAACTTTTCTCCCAAACTCATAACCATACTCTAAACACTGTACCTTTATAATGTGTATAGTTTGGTGCAAATGTAAAAACAAAAAAATGCATAAGATAATGCTATATAGAGTTTGCTGATGGTACTAAGTTGTAGCAGCAGCACCATTCAACTAAACTCAAGAATTATCAGCAACAATGTATTAAGCACCTTTTTTTTTTACTTTTTTAATAATTTCAACTTCTATTTTAGATTTGGGGGTACATACGATGTTTCTTATATGGGTATATCACGTGATGCTGAGGTTGAGCGTACAATTGATCCCATTACGCAGATGGTGGGCCTAGTACCCAGTAGTTTTTCAATCATTTCCCTTTTCCTTCCCTCCCCACTCTAGGAGTCCCCATGTCTATTGTTGCTATTTTTATGTCCATGAGTATCCAGTGTTTAGCTCCCACTTATAAGTAAGAACATGTGGTATTTGGCTTTCTGTTCCTATGTTAATTTGCTTAGGATAATAGCCTCCAGTGGCATCCGCATTGGTGCAAAGGGCGTAATTTTGTAAGTAATTTTCAAGGCTACTTTATTGAGATGAGATTGACATAGAATAAGTTGTACATACTTAATGAGGAATTTGGAGATATGTATGCACGCATGAAACCATCACCGCAATCTATGCCATAACACGACCATCACTCCAAAAGTTTTCTCCTGTTCTCTTCTTTTTTTGTTATTGTTTTCCTTTTGTGATAAGAACAATTAACATGTTTAGCAAATGTTTAAGCAAGCAGTATTGGTGACTATAGGCACACATTTTTCAAGGGACCTCTGACTTATCTTGCATAACTGTTAAATTTATTCTTCTCACAATCACTCTGAAAGGTACTGCCTTATGTTCAAATGAAGATAAACTTCGAGCTTGTCAAAGTTTACCTAACTACAGAGAGGCAGAGCTGGGATTTAAATATTCCATTTTAATGCCCATTACACCTGCCATATCCCTTCCCTCCCTCTTTTCATTCTTCCATCCCATTGCCACTTTCTCCCTTCCTTCTAATTTTCCTTTCCTCTTCCTTTATTTCCCTATTTCCTTTAACTTACTCAAATATTTATTGACTGTCTCCTTCTACTATGTCAAGCTTCCTCCTTAGTATGATAGGGTAAATCCATTGTGAGTGTTCCTGCCTATATTTTAATTTTATTAATTAAGAAAATAATAACAGAGAGTTACATAAGGAGCCAGTACTTATGGCTGATATTATGGTTCATAGTTCATAACTACACAAAGCACTTAGTTTGTGGTTTTCATTGTGCATTTAGAAAAATTTGTTTTCATTTTATGGCTGTGATTTATAAATAGAATCTTATAATTGACCTTATATTTGTTAGCCACCATTCCAACCCTTCAAAAAATGAGAAAATCTCTCTCTCTCTCTCTCTCTCTCTCTCTCTGACATACACACACACACACACACACACACAATTTACCTAAATAGGATCATACAGTCAGTTGAGTTTAGTAAGGTGTCCAGAAGTTTGCATGAATAGCCTTGTCGTATGTGTCACTGTGGTCCTCTCACATATGAAGGCCTCTGCCCACTCATCAGCTTGCAGTTCTCTGGAAGGATGTTGAGTATGGGAGATACAGTGTATGGTCCCACACCAGGACCTTGTTCTGCCATCCAAGAGCTGAGCATCATTCCTTAAACTACTTCCCTTACCTACTTCTTCAATACTTTCATGATATATAAGATATAACTGGCAGCTATCAAACCTTATTGTCCATAGACGTCTACATGTCTGTCTTTCTGTACTAGGTGGTAAGGTCTCTGAAAGCAAAGTCTCTATCTTATATGATTTTATATCCTCAATATTTAGCACAACGCCTGGCACATAGCAGTCTCCCAAAAAATAAAGTGTTTATTGAATGAAAAAGTGTTGAATAAATATAGTGGCACATTAAGAAGTCACTACAGCCTGAAAGATTGACTATAAAATTCTACCTAAAGCATACTAACGTATCTTCATCATCCTGGCTTACACTCTGTATACTGGGGACCACTTTGTCATTTCATTACAATCAGCATTCATATCGTCATTAAATGTTCCCAGACACAAAGCACTGTCACATGCATTAATTCTAGAGATCCTCTAAGGCATTCTAAATGGCAGGATAGGTTATTATTATTACTCCCATTTTCCAGATCAGGAGAAAAGAGATTCGGAGAGGCTAAATGATCTGTCTATGTCTCCACAGCTACTGACTATAAAGCTGAACTCAAAGTCAGTGCTCTTTCTCCTCTCAGCACAGTCTCTTTTCAAAATATTGTCAACAGTCTCTATGGCACATCTTGGTGCACACCGCACTGTGTGCACATCACATTCAGGAACACATAAAACAATAAAGAACTAATACTTACATGGTACTTTTGAGTCAGTCACTATCATAAATAATTTAGTCTTCCAACAACACTATGCCTTGTTATGTTCATTTTAAGGATAAAGAAATAGAGCCACAGAGATGACATTAGACTCTCTAACTCTGTTTAAATAAAAAATCCACCAAGCCATAGGCTTTATTTATTTTAACCTCCATTCATGTGAGAGAAAAAAGATGATCTAGTAATACTACTCTATGGCTTGACAAAGAAAAGTCGCAAGTATTTCTGCTTCAAAAATAGATTTATCCATTTAAATATTATTACCAGGACCACATAGTAAATAAGGCAACCAGTCATAATTATAGTCTTCTTAGATATTATAATTCACAGAATATAACAACAATCTTTGAAGTTCACACAGCATCTCCATTTTTATGCATAATATTTGCAAATACATTTCATGAGGAAAATATTATCTGCTTTTTTCAGTTGAGAAAGAAGAGGGAACATTTCTCCTTAGTATATCAAAATGTATTTCACCTATAGCTAGCCAGAAAATGGCTAGCTTCTGGAAACCATCATTCTCAGCAAACTATTGCAAAGACAGAAAACCAAACACCACATGTTCTCACTCATAGGTGAGAATTGAACAATGAGAACACTTGGACACAGGATGGGGAACATCACACACCAGGGCCTGTCGTGGGGTGGGGCGAGGGGGAGGGGTAGTATTAGGAGATATACCTTATGTAAATGAGTTAATGGGTGCAGCACACCAACATGGCACATGTGTACATATGTAACAAACCTGCATGTTGTGCACATGTACCCTAGAACTTAAAGTATAATAATAAAAATAAATAAATAAATAAGAAAGAAAGAAAGAAAATAGCTAGCTTCAAGGTTCACTATTGGAATTTAATTGCTTAACATTGAGAGAAAAGACCAAACAGTCTTGAGAAGCTCAAACATTACAATGTGGAAAGCAAAATGGCACAGAAGAATTACTAATGATGGAATATGGAAGATAAAACATTTTCATCTATAACTTATACTGGACATATGGGGGCAAGCAATCTTCCTGGAAAATACAAAGCAAAAACTCTAAATAACAATCAAGACTGGCTGGGCACGGTGGCTCATGCATATAATCACAGCACTTTGTGAGGCTGAGGCAGGCAGGTCACCTGAGGTCAGGAGTTTGAGACCAGCCTGGCCAACATGGTGAAATCCTGTCTTTACTAAAAATACAAAAATTAGCTCGATGTGGTGGTGAGCACCTGTAGTCCCAGCTACTCAGGAGGCTGAGGCGGGAGAATTGGTTGAACCCAGGAGGCAGAGGCTGCAGTGAGCCAAGATCACACCACTGCACTCCAGCCTGTGCAACAGAGTGAGACTCTGTCAGAGAAAAAAAAAAAAAACCGCCAAATAAAATTCAGTACATATTAATAGGTCATGTAAGATTAATTTGCAAATAAGTCATGTTATCAATAATGCAGTAGTTTCAGAGAAAGGAAGTAGAATCCCCAGGGAAGGGATCTGGGGGATATGTCTTTGGTCTCAATTGTTCTTCATAGGTAAGAGACTTGCATAACAGACAATTACCTTTCTAATCAGGGACAGAATGTCCATTCCTATTCTCACACACAGACTATAGAATCTTCCTAGGTAATTTAGTTATTAATGGCTTACTATGTGCCAAGTATTATATTTGTATGTATATGTATATAAACACATATACATACACATATGTATAACACACACTGAAGAAAGAGAAGAGACAGTAACACTTAAAATACAGCATGTCATAGTATACATGTTCAATAAATGTTGCGATTACTATTAACTCTGCTTTAAGACTGTATCTGTTGTTTTTTAAAAGGTTCAGATACCCATGTATAAGGAAGGCCTCTTTTGGATAGTTTGGGCTGTTCCTTCTTTGGGACAGGGATTGGACTAGATTGGCATTTCCCAATTTCAGAACACTGAAACAGCAGGATTGTAATAGGTTGCTACTGTAATAGGTTCATTTGTACAGGCTTCTTCAATGACCAACTTCTAAAAAACATGTTTACCTGTGTCCATTGGAAATCTCCTAGAGCAGATGAAGTCTATGGTTTTCACAAACATTTTGACCACCAAACCCTTACATGAGGCTTATCTTGCAGGACACCAGTAGTGGGAAATGCTGGAGTAGATTTGTTATTATTATTTGCGACAGAGTCTGTCTGTGTTGCACAGGCTGGAGTGCAGTGGCGTGGTCTCGGCTCACTGCAACCTCTGCCTTCTGGGTTCAAGTGATTCTCCTGCCTCAGCCTCCTGAGTAATTGAGATTACAGGCGCCTGCCAGCTGTGCCCGGCTAATTTTTATAATTCCCATAATTGACTGTTTCCTACATTCTTGCCTGTACGGAAAAGGGAAGTAGCCTTTACTGTGTTTTAAAGTTATGGGTGCCATCTAGTGTTCATGCATTGTCAAAACACATTACTTAGAACCTGATGATGAAGGGTCCTGAAACTCCATTATAGGGATTTTTTTTCCAGGCCTACCCCTTATCCCCACCAGAATTCCAAAATTAAAGTATTTAAGATGCCCAAAGACAAAGAAATCGTCACCTTGGGCTACATCCTATACATGCATTATAAGTGATCTTTTCTAATTTCTCTTTTATGTATTCTATTTCTCAGGGATTTGTTGCAGAACAGAATTCAGTAATTGAACCATATTCTTGATGTATTCATGGAGGAGAATTTAGGGCATTCAGTATGCAGTCACATTAACTAGTGCAGTCGCCTCCTCAGGCATTCTTTCTGCAGAAGGAAAGCTAGAAATGCTTCTCTTATTATTTGTTTCAGTGATTTGTTAGGAAAAAATGTGAAGCAGAGCACAGAGAAGCAATACCCCTAGAAAGAGATTATTTCCTGTCTCTCCAAGCAATTTTAATTTATTCATTCCTCAGACATCCAAAAATGATCACCCCAGCTGACTTGCTAACTCCAAAGCTCATTCTTGATATGGACTTTAAGTATTTAACAAACTGTGTTTCAAGATATGTGATTGGGAATATGTGTTGCCAGAAGTGAAATGCTGCAGCTGTCGAAGTGAAGGTATAATAGGTAACTGAATTTCCAAATTAGAATTTAAATTGCATTGTTGATTCAGAAAGAGTAAAAATGAGTCACAGCTCACATGGGTATTTCAAAAATTTTCAGGTCATCTTCATGTTTAGAAACGTGCAGAGGGGAAAGACTTGATTTGCCAGGACTCATTTTCAAGTTAATTAAATGTAATATGAGCACTATACACACTATTCCCCATCTTGGGGTACTGATAAGGTCACCTTATATTGTCACCTCAAATAGCATTTCTAAATCTCTTCTGGTGTTGTTGCTTCCCCCTCCCCACTGCCATCCCCAGTAAAGTTGTCCCAAATTATTTCTTTGATTTCCTGAAGTGGTCCTCGTATGAGCCTACAAACCTCATCCCTTCCAGTCACCATGCCATACTTGCCATGCCCTTCCTCTCTGGCTCTGGCTCCCGGTCCCATGGAGGAACCTTGCTTTCCTAGTTTTCAGTATTGATGTTTTCTGCCTAAGAAACTCTCTCTCCCTTTGTGTGTTCCTGAAATAAGCACTCTCTGAAATACTAAAAGGATCTGGGGCCTATGCAGTGTTAGGGACAAGTCTCATCTCCACAACTCAGTGCTATTATTTCACCTTGTCCCCAAACGTGAAACAGCTTAAATCAGAAATCTTATAAAACCTTTCACCTAAGCAACACCTTCAGCTTCTCTTCTCTCATCTTCAAAACTTGGAGTCACCCAAACTCCAGCAAAACCACTACCCTCCCCTCAGGAACAAGTATCAGTAAGGTTTCAGAAATTTCAAGGTACTGTATCAGCCAGGACATACTGTTAAACTTTGAAGTGAAATCCAACTAAGTGGAGTTGATGCTGTTTTTGAGGAGGTAAAAACTTATTGCCCTAAATCTGACCAGTTAAATTTAGAGCTCTGGTCCAGAAACCATGTGGAAGTTGCCTCTCCAAACCAGGCATTTGCTCTCTGTCTCTCTAACCCACTGCCTCTAGACCCACTGACTCTTCAGTCATTTCTGGCTTTTGCCTCTCTTAATTGTGGAGCCCATTTAGACTTCTCCCTACCTTACTGGATATTTCTTCCTCCACAACTCAGAACTCACTGCTTCCCTGATCACAAGACCACCTCAAATGAAAACAGATGTGGCCTGTGAAGAGGATCCAGGGGAGTTACTCTTACTCAGCCTTGGCTTCAGAGCCCCAGTACCCAGGCTGACTCCTGGCCCAGCCACCCCAGTGTGGGTATTCAGCAGGGCCTGACTATGGGCACAGTTCTTTATTCCTGATGATTGCCCAGTGCATATAAACATCACCCATCACATACAGACTTCCAGCCTTTGGAAAGAGCAAACTGGACAAAAAGCATATCTAATCATATCCTTTTCCTGCTCTCTTTAAAGCCTTTCAATGGTGTCCTGCTGTTCTTAAAGCCTAAAATTGTTAACATAGCCCACAGAGTTTTGCAGAGTCTGGCCCCTGCCTGTCTGGACAGCCTGCCCCATCCACAACACTTCCCCTATTCTCACTGATGCCTCAGCCACCCTGGATTTTTCATTACCTATAGTCAGGGATGCTGTTCAAAATTTTTACACCTTGGCATGACCCTGGCACCAGTCCACACAATGAATGGCCATAGTGCCACAGATGCCGGACAGCAGGGCTGTGGGGACTTCTAGGGAGCCGGAGTTGTGGGTCACTCAGGAGGGCTCAGGACAGCAGTTATTTACTAACAAACCACACACAAGTGTGTTTCGCTGTTGTACCAAAAGGAAGAGCCGTATCACTGATTGGGGATGGAGCAGCAGCCCTGTCCCCTCTGTGCTGAGCTCCCTGCTACCTCCAGCCAGTTCACTGAATTTCCTCTGAAAAGGAACTTGGAGTAGACAAGGAAAAATCCTCCATTATCTAAAAGGGACCAGACAACTCATGAATTACCCCAAGCATCGCTTAAACAGCATCCACATTGTCTGACACAGAATCCGGCTGTGTAATATATGTTAAAGAAAAACAGTAAATAGGCTGGGCATTGTGGCTCACGCCTGTAATCTCAGCACTCTGGGAGGCCGAGACGGGCAGATCACCTGAGGTTGGCAGTTTGAGATCAGCCTAACCAACATGGAGAAACTCCGTCTCTACTAAAAATACGAAATTAGCTGGATGTGGTGGCACATGCCTGTAATCCCAGCTACTCGGGAGGCTGAGGCAGGAGAATTGCTTGAACCGGGAGGCAGAGGTTGCGGTGAGGCGAGACCGTGCCATTGCATTCTAGCCTGGGCAACAAGAGCGAAACTCCTTCATATATATATATGTATGTGTATATGTGTGTGTGTGTATATATATATATAAAACAACAACAAAAAAGAAAAACAATAAATAAAGTTTGTGGGCACTCAGTAAACTGTGTAGGGAAACAAAATTAACATTGCTGCTTTCCAGTTATATTCCTTAAGTCCTGCTTTTTCAATGTGTCATAAACATACTATATGTCACAACTTAGCAAGGTGCAGTGAAAATGGTACATTGGGAACCATATACTTAACATCAGACTTGTAACACCTAACTCACAACATGACTACTCAAAGGATTTAACTGTAAGCAGCTTTCAAACTTAACTTAACTCAATGCACCAGTAAAACACCAGCTTTTCTCACAGTGGTACTTCCAAAACTGTATAATAGTGGATGTATGAAATGCTCCATAAAAAAGGTTCATAATTCAATGGAAGATCTGAGAAGTCCTGCAGCAAATTTTTTAAACACTGATAAAGCATTTTTTAACATTATTTAACAAAATAACTTTTTTAGTCTTTGGATATAAATTACTATCAAGTGAAACATATTTTTTGAAAATTCTGTCATAATCTCCAGAAAACCTCTTGCAAGTATTTTATTTGACAGAAGTAATATGTTCACTTTAAAATCTTGTTTGCAGAGCTCTGAGACATTCACAAAGTACCAAAAGCTACTAGACACTAAGGATGCAAAGTGAAAAAAGCATTGTGTCCTCAGTGAACATGTAGCCTTATGAAGGGAGACAGACAAATAAATAGGTTATTTCCAATATAACGTGGAAATGCTAATGGTAAGTTCCAGGGACCACATGTGCATAAAGAAGAGACCATCCTTAGCTCAGCCTGGGAAAGTAAGAAGGATTCCAGAGGGGAAACTTCCCAACAAAGAGGGCACCTAGAAAGCAAAACCAGTAGAGAATCAGATATAAAATGCCTAACCTTTATTGAATATATGCTCTACACCAAGCATTTTGCTCGATACTGCGCTATGATTTCACTGAATTGTCCCAACAACCTTGTTGGATTGAAGGCTCAGAGAAATTAAATAATTTGTCCAAGATCACACAGATAATCAGTAATGATGGTGGTATTTGGAACACTGTTGCTTCTGATTTCAAAGCTATGCTCTTTCTGCGATGCAGGCCTTCACAAAAGAATTGAATTTGGCACTTTACTTATGTCTGAGGCAGTCCATACTCAAAGTCTGGTTAATGAAAGAAGCATAAATGCCTAAAAAAAGAGCAATTAAAAGGAGACATATGAGTCACCACAGGAAGCCATTGTATATGAAGGCTGTAGGATTGAAGTACTTAGAAGCAATGTTCAGATCCTTTGAAGCTTTCCTTGAGGATGAAACTGTGTTTTATTCATCTCTGCACCCTTGTTGATTAACTTAGGACTGAGCTACTGAGCAAATGTTTAATGAATGAATGAATGAATGAATGAGTGACTCATCTTTGCCCACTTCTCCGAAGGCAGTTGGGAATCCTAGGGCCCCTCTCAGTTGTATTAATCTGAGCTCTAGCCAATTAATCCCTTCTGTCCTGAAGATTCAGAATACATTAAAGCTTTTAGCTTTCTGGCCAATGGAATATATTTCCAATTCAGACAGATCATTTCCTAAATGACTAAAAGGAATTCCTATAGATCAGAAAAATGTTAGTTAAATATTCTATTACATATTAAATGCTAAATACTTGATGATCATTTAAAATATGTTTATGACATATTCTCTTCTTCCAAAAAGATATGTAGGTAGCAAGGACTTCCTATACAAGTTTCAAAGGATGGATTAACACCTGTTCCAATGTCTTCTCTATGTAAACATTTAAACTGTGGTATAATAGCTGATCATAGATAAAGGGGAAATCGTGCAAAGAGATCTCAGGTTTTAAAGGAGTGATGCACTCCTCCTTTAAAACCTGAAACCTCTTTTGAGTCAAAAAGTGAACGGATTTTTAGTCCAATTTGTTTTGGCCTCAGAATAACCTATTTTATTAGCTAATCTCTAATAACTCTTAGATATGCATTACCATATATGTGTATAAAGTACCTCACTGTGATTATCTCATTTGATCCTCATAGGGTCCCTTCAGGATAGGTAGGAAAGTGATCATGCTGCTGTTTTATTCAAGAAGAAACTGAAGGGTTCAACAGTTTTCTAACTCAAAGCCTGTTCGACTCTAGGTATAGGCTTCCTTCTTTCATAACAAGCTCCCTTACCTCTAACGCTAACTACTCTAGGAATATACCTGATGGGAGCTTGACTGGTGAATTTACCTCCTGGAGTTCTTGACTCCAGACAACAGGCATCGGCTCTGGGTAACTTATATGAAAAATTGGAGAAATAACAGATAGTCCACAAGCTCTTCAGGAAGCCTGAGGAACCAGGCTCAGAGGCCAGGGAGGAAATCCTCCTACTAAGGGTGCTGGGCTGTCACCACTGGCCACTTGTAGCCAAACCATACTGCCGTGAAAAATCTCTATTTCCCCATGCACCTTCCATGTTAGTGTGGGGATGCTAAATTCCCAACTGGAACATCTACTTGACTTGCCCTGTTGTAGCTGTCGAGGGGTGGGAAAAGGGAATAGCTGCCCCCTCCAGCTTCTCTAATGGGGGTAAGGCTGTGTCTCCTTCCTGTCTTGAATTGTCCCCAAATAAGAAGCATATCTGAACACTGGGTAGATAAATGACAAATGACCATCAGGGATTATTTGGCTCACTGAGCTCTATTTGAGGAATGTTTTCGGTCTAGTATCTTAAGGATCATAAGTGCTTCTTAAACAATAGAAATTGTTGCAGAGAGAAGCTTCTAGTGGGAGGAGCCTAGGCCTGAGAGAATAAAAGGAGAGGAATTGAAGACAGAAAGGATGAGAGACATATTGTGTGCTTCCTACCTAGTAAGAACTTCACATAGTTTGATTACTATTATCTTGCAGGTCAAAGTTCTGAGACTCTGAGAGGTTAAATAATTTGGTTAAGATCAGACTGTAATAAAAGGACTGGACTCTAGGTCTGCCCAACTTCAAAGTCAGTATTTTTTTCATCTTTCACACCAACTCCATAGATTCTATCAACTTTGATCATGTTACTCCTCTGTTTTATATCTTTCCACAAGTTCCTGCTGCCTTTCCATCCAAATTCCCTCTTTTAGTGACAAGGAGTACAGTTGAGTTTGCTCTAGAGAGAAATGCAATAGAATGGGAACTAGCGGGTAGAGTTTGTTTTTTGTAACAGTGTTTATATGTTGATGGAAATGATTCAGTAGAGAGAAGGAAATTGGTGATTTATTTAGCAATTCGTATAAATGTATATTAAGTGGAAGAAGTGGAAAACACTTTGTGTGGCTGTATGGCTGTGACTCTTATTTGTTAATTATTTGATTTATTGAATATCTCTTATTGATTTATTTTGTTTATTGCTGTATTCCAAGAGTTTTGAAAAGTACCTGACACTTTATAAGTGTTCAATAACGAAAGCATGACTGTCAAATATTATTCTAGTGTCTATAGGAAATAGAGAGGTAAATCAGACATTGATCTTACCTCCAGGGGCTGATAGCCTAATGGAGACGTAAGATATGAACATGATCGTAATGCATGGCAGATTGATAAAAAGAAACAACTACTTTGACTTATTCTTCTCAGGCTGACATTATTTAAAATCCATCCATCTCAAAAAAAATCCATAATAAGTTTCTTAATTCCAAGTATCATCTTATCTTCTTCATCATCACCATCACCACTTCTGACACCATTCACTCCGCCACATGCAATGACCGCTCTCAACAACTGACATAAGTGGAGAGTCGATGAGTGTCCTATGACAGCAAATTGCTCATACATGAGCTGCTTCTCTCTTTTTACCACCCCAAATTCCCAAGGGCAGCATTGGCCTTTTCTCTGCCTCCTAACTTCTGCTCAGGTTCTGAACAACTGCAGAGCTTGAAGCAGCAGATATCATGAGTCATGAGATGTGAACTTTCCAGCTAGTACAGAGGTCAGTAAGGGTAAGCATTATGTCTGGATCATCATCGCATCCCAGAATCTAACCCAGTGCTAGGCACACACAGGTGTTCATAGGTGATGAATAAATTAGAGCATGAAAGAACTTGAAGAAATCTTTGCTAAGGGGAAAGGAAACTTTTGGAGAATTTGTTCTAAGTTTTTTTCCCTGAAATTCTCAGAAGATTCTTTTTTAAGTAGTTTGTGACATCTATGAGCCAACCTACTGCCTTGTTTTCCAGTTTAAGTGTCAGTTGGTTGGAAGAGAGAAATCCTGGATGAATAACTTACCAGAGAATAACTAAATATGGATCAGTAGATAGGATCCCAGAGGTAGCATTTTTCACTGGAAAAAGCTGTTCGTATACTACATATTTGCTGTGCTTTTGAAATGTCAGGGCTCATCAGTGAATCAGTAAAAAAGAAAATATTCCCTTCTTCAGTTGTCAGGCCCACATTATTTTCTGCCCCAGGAACAACATCTCCAGGGAATATTTTCATTTGAAACATCCACTCTCTTGCCCTGAAAGCCATAAAAGGTGAGACAAATCACTCTGAAAGCAGATACCAAGGTCTGGACTTTTCGGCCTGAACCATAGTTTACCTTGTTACATACAAAATGCTTAGGTCTCGTCATTCTAATAATGTGGCTGATAGCAGTGATAATAATTGGTTGTTTCTGAATAGCACTTTTGATTTATGGAGCAATTTTAAAATTTTTATTCTTATGGCAACCTTGAGACAGGCAGGGGATGGTATTATTATAATAACAACTTTTTATGAAGAAACCAAGCCTCAGAGATGCCTAGTAGAGAATACAAAGTGATAATATTAAATGGAAACCTGATTATTTAGCTGCTCTTTTCGTATACTTTCTTCCAGTTATTTTCATAAACTGTGGCCTACGAACCTATTGTTCCCATAAGACAATAAATAACACGTAGAGACCGAGATTATTTCCTAAAAATCCACAAGATGGCAGTAAAAGATTTTACACTGAACTGGAGACACTAGTGGAATGTGGCCTTTTGCCGAGTTTTCATACTAGTGATTGTATTTGATCACAGTATTAAAACTGGTTATCATAATGATAGCTTTTAAAAATATAACTCAATGAATTTAAGTTGAATTCAAACCTGAAAGTAACATTTGTGGCTTTGTTGTTTTTTATTATTATTATTATTATCGTGAGGGTCCTATTTTTAAACGTAAGAAACCACTAGGAATCAGCTGGGAGCTGATAGCCAAGATTTCTTGAGAAAGCTCAAAATGAGAAATGTTACTGCTTCTTCAGCGTTGGACTGACCTATAATTCTCCTGCTTGAAGGAGAGAAATAGAGGGGTCAGGAAAAGGCCAATAGTTAATCTTCCTTATAATGTAATTTCTTGTTATTTCTCTATGTTCAGAATCTTTCCTGGAGGGAAACTTTCCTGATGGACCAATGCTGCTGTAAAACATATTCCAGGAATATTTATTGCCTATATCTCTCAGGTTTTGTGTGTAACATAAACTATACTAAGCTATGGGTAGTTTTTCATGTGCTTTTATTATTCTACGCTCAGATTTATGGTAGAATTAAGAAGAATGAAGACTACATTTTTCTTTTCTTTTTTTTTTGAGATAGAGTCTTGCTCTGTCTCCCAGGCTGGAGTTTAGTGGCATGAACTTGGATCACTGCAACCTCAGCCTCCCAGGTTCAAACGATTCTCCTGCCTCAGCCTCCCAAGTAGCTGGGGTTACAGGCATGTACCACAATGCCCAGCTAGTTTTTGTATTTTTGGTAGAGATGGGGTTTCACCATGTTGGCCAGGCTGGTCTCGAACTCCTGACCTCAGGTGATCCACCTGCCTCGGCCTCCCAAAGTGCTGGGATTACAGGTGTGAGCCACCACGCCTGGCCTACATTTTTCTTTCATTTGCCGGAGGGTCTGCCTCCATGCTGAGCGGGTACTCCCTTTGTTGATGGGGCTCATGATCATCATCAGGCACATATGGACCTGAGTCAGTAGACTCTGGAATTGAGAACATCGGAGAAAATCACACTGTTTCTGTTTCCAACATAAAGGCAAGCAAGTGTTCCTTAGCATCTCCTTTGTGTGTAGCACACAGGACCTATGCCTCAAAAAGATGGCAGTGGATTTGCGTAAACATGTAAAAACTTAAAAGTGAACATCAGGTATCTCTGGTTTTAAAGTCCTTCGGGCACTCTCTTATGCTACCCAAATTTCTCTCTCCCGTTTTCCTGACTTTTCTTCTCTAGTGTCTTTTTACCTTCATATTCATAGTCATTTCTTATGACAAAGAGTGCAACCTTAATTTCTGCTTACTTGTCAGAGATTCTCTTTTCACCTGGGGTGGCTCATCATCTTTCCCTGAAGGAAAAAATATATATATCTTTCATACCCTTACTAACATAGATTTAAACCTCCTGTCAGGAAATAAGATACTCTACTCCATTCCTCTATTTATTCATGTATCCTCTCATCCCTGTCTACAACAAACTTGATAGGTGACATGTTATATCACCTTGCTATGCGGAATGTAGTGATGACTAAGCCATGTGTCATGTCCTTGGGATGAGATGTTTGTAGTCTAAGAGAAGAAATGAGCAGGTCCACCCTGAATTATACTATAAGAAAAGTACAGTGAGGCAAGGGAGTTCCATAGAAAAGGCAAAACCTCACCAGGTATTCTGAGGAGGATTCATGTTTTCCTTGGTAATGGAAAGACCTTCCCAGATCCTCACTGCAAGTCTAAGATAAACCATTTCTTCATCAGGCCACAAAGGAAGAACATGAAGTCCAATGCAGAAGTTTTGAAAAGCAGGGGTGCTCAAGAATTATCAACAGCCCAGACCAACGAGACACCAGATGCAGGAGACTATTTGGCCTCTGAATAAATGGGATGAGGAGTTTAAGCACTGGACTAGGCTAGGAAAAGCAAACAGCTCACAGGAGCAACAATTCAGTTACTCAAGGCAACCTGAACAAACTCCTAATCTTCTCACTCGTCTGCAAAGTGAAAAGACGGAGACTCAGGATCTTTAAAGGCCCTTCCAGCTCCAATAAGCTAGGAATGTATGTGTTTGAGAGAACTTTGTGTGATAAAAAGGATGCACTGAAGGGTTTTTGAACAATTAATTTATGATTAGTTATGACTAACATATGTTAGTTATGAATAAAGACTTCCCTTTATTTTATTTATTTATTTTTTAATTAGAGACAGGGTCTTGCTGCTGCTAGATTGTGCAGTAGCACAATCATAGCTCACTAAACCTTTGAGCTGGGCTCACCCAATTCTCTCACCTCAACTTCCCAAATAGCTAGGACTATGAACACGCGTCACCATGCCCAGCTAATTTTTAAAATATTTTTAAGATACTGGGTCTCACCGTGTTGCCCGGGCTGGTCTTCAACTCAAGCAGTCCTCCCACCTCAGCCTCCCAAAGCACTGGGATCACAGGTCTGAACCACCTCACCCAGCCTAAGACTTCCCTTTAAATAATAAAAGTTTTAAAATCAGAAATTAAAATTGAAGGCATACATTCATACTTTTTTCAGAGTCCATTGGTTGTAACTTAACCATCCAAATAAAGTCTGAATTCCTCCATATAGCTTCTCTTAACTTGTCCAGCCATATCTCTAAAAGTCAGTCGTTTCTCCGTCATGTGACTATATCTGACATTGTATCCTCTCCTGAAAACTTTCCCCACTCCACCTTCTTCTGAATAACTCTTCTATTCTATTCATCCTTCAAATCTTAGATTGTTATATTCTCTAAATGCCTTCTCTTGCCATTCCCACTCCACCTTCCCAAGACACACAGAAACACCTCCAAGTTAGGTACCCCTCTTAATGTGCTTCGTATATCCCATACTCTTCCTATGACATCACTTACCATGCTAATTTTTAAAGACATGTTTAGTACTCCATTTTCCTCACTGCATTGTAAGCCAGGACAGTGCCTGTCTTGTTTCCTGACATATAATATATCTTATAAATATATAATGAATGAATGAAGCTAGATTACTACTTTAAGTCAGTAGATTCTGAGTAAAGATCTAGTAAAATAAATGCATGGCCAACAATGCATGGGCAGTATACACCTGTATTGCGCAGGACACAATGTTAGGTACTGTCCCTGTAGGCTGATTCTTTAAAGGTTTACAGCTGACAGGAATGTGTGTAACGTAACAAAACTTGAAGAATATTATAAGATATTGTGTCTGACATCTCAAAAATCAAAATGTGGAACAAACAAAATGTAGTTGTATCTTTTGTATAGCAACCACTAGAGGGCAATGAAGGCAAATGTTGAACATCCTTTGGGGGAAAGGAATTGTAAAATGTTTTCTGATTGAAATCTGGGCATATAATCTTACGTTTGGGATAGTTATAGGACCTGTAGGCTGTGGTTTCTGTGATTATGGGTTTAGTAGTTATAATTACCTTTCTAGTGTGGAATTAAAACCTAGATTATCTGTGATAATGACATCACCTTACACTGCATACATTATCTCATATGAACTTCCTATAGCACTACCAGGGAATATACTATTTTCCCATTTTCCAATGAAAAAAACTGAGGTTCAGAGGCATTAAGCTAGTAAGTAGCCATAAGGTAGCAAAATATTGACACAAATCCTATAAATACTTATTAACTACTTAAATTTACCAGGCATACAAAATTCTCTGCTAAGACAGACAGTCTGGGAAAATACAGGTTCCAAAATTAATTGTACCAGTTTAGAATGGAGACATATGGTAACAGCGCCTTAAAAGAAGATCTTGTGGTTTTCGGTAGCCATCTGATGATGCTGCCAATAGGCTAATAGGCTGGAGCCTATTTACAGAAATGTAGTTCTGGAATGTGGGAAGGAGACCTCCTTCTGTCTCCACGCTGGTTAGACTCTATCTAAGCTATATGTTCCACTCTAGTTGCTGCAGTTTTATAAAGATATCAAGAAGCCACAGACTAGGATTAAGATTCCTGGACATGATATATTAGAGGGTGAATGGGAAATTGAAATGTCCCAAAGAAGGAGAGAGGAAGAGAGGGAATTAGACACAGTGATGCTTAAGTTATAGGCTCAGGAGCCAGAGTGGGTCCAACTTGACATACCTACTAAAACAGGAAGTTAATAATTCCAGAGATCTGGTTTGGCCTCTTATCCATGTCAGATATTGAAGATAATACATGTTTGTATTCTCCAGGATTCACACAGAGCTAAAGAAGAAGGCTTTTTACTGCTTTAATCTGAGCAGACATCAGAAGCACTTTCCAGAGGCCCCCATGAGGCCCGTGTGCAGGAGCTAAGCATGGCCTTGTTTGGTAACTGCAGTAGCTGAAGTAAAGTGAAAGGCATTGAACATTCAAACAGCTTCTTTCGGCTTGCTCCAGCAAGCTCAACCTGCAGCTTGCCTGCCACTTTCTTCCATTCTCTGCTCCATCCACCTCTTGTGTGTGTATCCCCAAGGTGGGCTGCAGGAGTTCTGTGGTCCAGCTGGAGCGTAGGCACTATGGGAGTAAATTTTCTTGGCCCCAGGATAAATCTGTGTCACCAACAGAGAACGCGCATCACAGGGTCAGCTGGCCCTTAACCAACCTTCCCACCTCTGGTTACGTGATGGTAACTATCCAGAATGAATTTATTGAGAATTTTGCTTCAGAGGAGGTTATTCACCACAGTAAGGCCTCCATTATAAGAACTGGATCAGTTAACATGGCCCGTGCAATCACCATGTTATAAAAGACTTGAGGGATGAAGTTGCCTTTGTAGCTGTTGATAATGGTGAATTGAAGGGTGTGAGACAATGGATCTTAAACATGGCAGTCTTTTCCTAAAACTGCCAAATAGTGCTTCCAGCGAAGATTATCTCATCTCTGTAAACTCCAACCTAGTGATTATCACATCAGGTGCATGCCAGGAAAAAGGTGAAACACTTTAATGTAGTCAGTCTAAATGTGGCCATCGTTAAATTAATGATGTCAAATATTACTCAATATAGTCCTGCTGCAAATTGATAGTTTCCAGTCCAATGGATATCTTAATTTATGTAGCTTGGAAGTTGAGTACATTTTTCAAAACCCATATTATTGGAAATGGCTGTAATCTGGACACTGCCCATTTCCATTTCTTGACTGCAAATGCTTGAAATCCACTCTGGAAGCTGCCATGGGTGGATCTTTGGAGAGCATGGGGACTCAAGTGTTCCTGTGTGGAGTGGCGTGAACATTGCTGGTGTCCCTCTGAAGGATCTGAACTCAGATAAAGGAATTGATCAAGATCTAGAGCAAGGGGGAAAATGTCCACAAAGAAGTGATTGCCAGTGCTTATGAAATTATGAAAATGAAAGGTTATACTTCTTGGGCCATTGGCCCATCTGTAACTGATTGAACAGAAATTATTTTAGAGAATCCTAGGAGAGTGCATTCAGTTTCCACATAATTAAGGGCCTCTATGGAATGAATGAAGTATTCCTCAGTGTTCCTCGTATCTGAGAGAGAATGGTCTTGCAGACCTTACACAGGTAAAGCTGACCCTTGAATAGGCAGCCCATTTGTAAAGGAGCACAGAAACACTTTGGGAATTCAGAAGAAGCTCAAGCTTTAAAGTTGTGTAAAGCTATCATTCTGAAATTATAGAAGAAGAGAAATAGTAGTTTTGGGATTATATACAAACCTTTTGAATAAACTTGAACTCCTAAAAATTGGAAACAGGAAAGAGAGTAGAGTGATGGCCCTGTTTATTTAGCCTCTATCGCTTTTATTATTAGCATCCAGATGCTGAATGATACTCATTTTTTACAATTCCTAAGTGATTGCATCAAAGAAGGTGTTTTTGATACCTCTGATGTGTCAGTACTTGCCTTGTATGTATATGCACTTGCCATTTGGTCCAAAAGAATGTATGATCTAGATGTTTATTGTTTTATAGAAATCCTGACTCTTTTAAATACATTCTAGTATTTTTTGGTCTGATGGGCTTATATTATATTCATTTACAAACTCTTTTTAGAAGTCGTTACTTTCTCTACAATGTAAAAATAAAAGTATACATAAAGAAAAAAAGTGAGTCTGAATCCTGACTCTGTTGTTTTTAATTGTGAATTTCGGCAATTTATTTAACTTCTCTGTGCCTCAGTTTTCTTATCAATAAAATGATGACTGTGTCTACGTATAGGGCTTTTATGAGGAGAAATTGATAATACATGTGGTGTTTAGTGTAACATTTCGCACCTGGAAGGATTTGATAAATGTTGGCTATTATTTTTGTTGTTGCTGCTGCTGCTGCTGTTGTTTTTGTTGATAAAGCACTTGCAAGACCATTCTGCAGAAATGAAGGTAGACTTATTTGTGTTGCTGTAGAAAATGCTATTAGAACCAAAAGAGGCATCATCTAAAAGCAAGAGTTCATAACAGGTTTAGCTTCAAATACTGTTTCTACCATATATCGCCTAACTGATATTGAACAAGTCACTCAACCTTACTCAGTCTCCATTTTCTGATGTTACTGAGGACTTAATGTGTCTGTTCACTGTGCTAAGCGCTGTGGGTAGAGTGAAAAGGCCTTGTGTCACTGCATTGTAGTTACTCAAGCAGGAGCCAGCTGACCATCTGCAGGCATTTAGAGGGCTTGGGAGAAAGCATTCCTGCAAAGGATGGAATTTTTTTTTATCAAATCTCAGAGGATCCTGTAAAGAATCTTTGTTTCTGCTCTTGAAAATGTTGGAAATGAAATTTGTTCTCACTTTCAAATTGTCTTCATCTGATACGGCAAAAGGCTGGTCCTCAAATGGACTTGCATTGAAAAGTATTTCCCTTGAAGTAGTACCTGCCTTTTGAGGGTAATTGGATTCCTTTATTTCTCAAAGGTTAAGAAGATGAAAAATAGGCCGGGTGCGGTGTCTCAGTCCTGTAATCCCAGCACTTTGGGAGGCCGAGGCGGGTGGATCACGAGGTCAGGAGATCGAGACCATCCTGGCTAATACAGTGAAACCCCGTCTCTACTAAAAATACAAAAAATTAGCCGGGCATGGTGGTGGACGCCTGTAGACCCAGCTACTCGGGAGGCTGAGGCAGGAGAATGGAGTGAACCCAGGAGGCGGAGCTTGCAGTGAGCCGAGATTGCGCCACTGCACTCCAGTCTGAAAATGTGCAAATTTGGACAAGTATTTCCCAAATAAACTTTTTATTATAAAATGACAATGATCTTTTCAAAGTTTTATGGGGTAGAGCACCCATCATGGTGCCTGACACAAAGCAAGTGGTCCTGCCTTCTTTGACAGTGCCACCAACAGTCCCAGTGCTCAAGGCTCTAAGAATGAGCTTCAACTCTAAGAGGAATGGGCATTGGCCTTTTGGTCATCATCCCATCTCCTCAACTCTGTAGCATTGTGCAGCTCCTGCCAGATAAAAGCTGACCTCAAGTACATTTCCCACAATTCTGGTCCCTCCTCACACTCTATGGTACCTAGGGGTCTAGTGTCCTCATGCTCTTTCTTGTCTGTCCTTCAGTGAAAGAAAACAGATGAAGGAGTTCACACTGAGGTTGAATGTTAGGAAACAGGCAAAGCATTATTTCAACTAACTATATCGAGATTTTCACAGTATATCTACTAAGCTTAAGACCAAAACAGTGAATCTCAAATGGTGGGATTATAGGATTCCCAGTAAACCTTACGAGGAAAGAATTTCAGAAGCATCGTAAGTGCTTCATAGGATTATTCATTTATACATCTCAAAGATGGCTACATAAGGCTGTGATCTTCTTCATGCCAAACCCAAGTCTTATTTTTATTGATTTCAGTACATGACATGACACAGCCCCTGGCACATTGTAGGTGTTCAATAAATGTGGACTAGATAGTCTTGAGGCCATATCAGATGGACAAATATATTTCTTAGCCCATCTATTACTGTTAAACACAACCACAAACCATCTATAAAACACTTGGGATGGGAGAGTTGGAAGACATAGAAGTATTTTGCTTTAGTGTTAAAGATAGAGGAAATAACACTTCTAGAAAACGCCCTGTAACTGGGGAGAATTTCATAGAAGAAATAGGATTTGAATTGAGCTTCCCAAGGCAAGGGTGGCAGCATGACATGTGGCTACCAAGAAGAGTGTTCCCAGCCCAGTAGACAGATGGAAGTTCAAAAGCTACTAGTAAAGGGTGTTGATGACAAGTTCTAGGTAGAAGCTAGCTTGTTTTGAAAACCTGAACCCCAGCATACATATTCTTGTCTTCATTTTAGTTTCCTTGGAACACTTTAAACACTTCTCCCACATTTTTCTCTCACACTTCTACACACTCCCAGTCCTCAGTCTCTGCCACATATACAGCAGTGGAAAAAATGGGGCTCTCTTTCTCTTTCTCTCTGTTATACTAGTTTCCTCTAATCTTTTGCTCAGTAATATATCACAGAACAACTTTCAGCTCATTAGCTGACAACTTTAATGTTGTTCTTTTAGAATAGTCAAAGATTTACTCTTTTCCCTGATAGCCGACAATACATAAGTCTTTAATGTCCCTTTTCACATTTGCTGAGGCTAAAATTTTCACAGCGTTTAACTCAAATTTAAACTTCCTAAAACCATTTTGGAAAAAAGAACCAGGAAGATTTATTTTAACATTATTTTTCTTAATCAAAACAGCAAATGTCATGAATTTTACACACTAAACATACTTTTTAGTGAGGAAATGCTCTTCTAGAAAAAAATTGAAGTTGTACATGCTATTTATGTTAAAAAGTAGAAATTAAAATTTTCTTTTAGTGGTATTAATAATGGTATTAGGCTGAACCATATGAAATTGCCATTTTTGTAGGTCAAGTTGAATATTGTCAATTTTGTGTGGTTCCACCTAATCCAGACTTTTGCATAGAGGTTACAGCCATAGATTATGCTAAGAAAAGAGTCTTCAAAGGATTTAGTACAGAAAAATTGAATTTATTGGTTTACTGATTTGAAAAGGGTGCTTAAACAAAGCAGAAGTATTGTTCAATTTCCCATAGTAAAAGCAAAAGCTACCATTCATTGAGTGGGTTTTCATCTACCATTCATTGAGTGAGTTTTCATCTCCATCACTTTATTCAGTTCTCAATATAACTCTGCAACCATTTTGAAGTAGATATTCCTATCATCACTTCATAGATGTGCAGAGTCAAAATTCCAAACCTGAGTCTGCTGGACAAAACCCACACTCTTTCCCTTCTATTGCACTACCTCAGAGATTTAATATAAAAGATAAACCACTTCTCCAAAATACACTACCAATTAGCATCAGGACTTGAAATTATGGGTACATGTTGAGTTCTTTGCATAGAAAGCTTGATTTTCTACAGTTAGACCTTTGAGAAAAAATTCTATAAAGTAAGAGGTCATCTTTTTTTTTTTTTTTTTTTGGAGACAGAGTCTCACTCAGTCGCCCAGGCTGGAGTGCAGTGGTACCATCTCGGCTCACTGCAAGCTCCACCTCCTGGGTTCACACCATTCTCCTGCCTCAGCCTCCCAAGTAGCTGGGACTACAGGCACCAGCCACTATGCCCAGCTAATTTTTTTGTATTTTTAGTAGAGACGGGGTTTCACCCTGTTAGGCAGGATGGTCTCGATCTCCTGATCTCGTGATCCGCCTGTCTCGGCCTCCCAAAGTGCTGGGATTACAGCCGTGAGCCACAGTGCCCAGCCAAGGTCATCTTATATATACTGAGCTCCTCAAGAACAGAGGATGTGTTTAAATAATCTTTGAATCCTTGGGACATGGCACAGAACCTATTGTAAATCATAAATAAACATACTAAATCACAAATAAATGTTTCTAGAATAAATGAGTAAACAAAAGAATGACTTTTGCATACGAAAAGGCAGAATAGATTCATAGCTCTTTGCAGAATCAAACATCTTACAGTATGTAGTATTTTAAAACCACAAGATAGAATCACAGAATCATAACTCCGAATGGAATATCAGAGTTCCTCTTGCACAATATTTGTTTCTTTGTTGTTTGTTTAATAAACAAAGGAACTAAAGCACAAAATTCCAAAGGTAAATGATGACAGAAGCCAGAGCCAAATTCACCGAGCCTTCATGAAAATATACCTATCCCTGGATTTTTCTTCCTTTAGGGACATAAATGTGCGAAGGTATTATCTACTCATCAATAATTACCAAAATTTATATTTTTATACACAGCATATATACATGTATACATACACACACATAAATAATTGCAGCACAATTTACTTTCTTTGGGGAAATACTTGTTTTTATTGCACACAGCATTTGATAAATATCAACATTAGCCAGGAACTTCTAGGTGTGAGAAAGAAGGCGGCTAAATACAAGTTTTTTTGGTTGAAAATCACACCCATTCACTAATCCTCAAGTGGACTTGTGCTCGGGAAAAATAATTTACATTGTGGAACACTCACAAGCCTGAAAAAAAGAGAAAAGAAGGGTGAATTTGTATTCATACAACAGATACCTTCCCACACATTATCCTGGAAAACACATTGTAGATTATACATTTTGTTGGTGAGTGATTTATGCTTTTTATGCATAGTTATTTGCTTAGTCTCCTATTTATCCAAAAATCCATACTTTTTCCTAGTTTACCTGACTTTCTCATTATGCATAACTTTGAAGAGAAGCAATATTTAGCAATAATGCATTCTCTGCAAATGGATGGCATGCATGCATCTGTCTTCTAATTAATATTCATGGTTTTCACATCTTCAAATGTGAATTTTCCCATTAGTGCGTCTTCAACCCGTATTTTGTGTCTTAGGGCCATACAAAAATTGAAACATTTCAGTACTTATTTCATACTTTTAAGAGGGAAGAAAATATTGGCAAAGGGTGGGTAAGAAATGGAGGTTACAATGCAGATGATATAAACCTTGAGCTACACACATACCCAAAAGCCCAAAGTTGAGCTATTGTTGACTGACTGGTTCTAGGCAAGGACTAAGGGTCAGTTCAGGAGCAAATATAGAATTTAGAACTTTCAGTGTATAATGATGATGTTAAGAAGGGGGTTGAACATTCAGTTGGTTCTTTCATATGTAGCAGGTCTCTATAGTAGACAGGAACAAGTGGATTTTGAAGAAGCTCCAGAGACCTATAAATCCTAAGGAGTTTCTCCAGAAGCCCTACATGGAAAAACCCTAACTTGAGGCTTGTCCTTGACTTAGAGTCACAGAGCATTAAGTATAAGCAACACAGCCTAAGATAGCATTTCAAAATGCTAGCACAGATAATTTTGCTATTTTAGTTTTCAGGAGCAAGCTCCTCTGGCTTGCCTGTATTTGACAGCTAACCCAGTGTTTTAGTTGTATTGATGGTGGAATGAGAAAGATTTATTTTTATAAGCCTAATTATGAGACTGTCACAGCATGTCAGTTTGGACTTCAAAAGGATAACACAATTCCAGAAATTAGGTGGTAAACAGCCAGTCATAGGCTGTCTTCCCAATAAAGCAGGATAAATGAACGAGAGGAGAGAAGGGAGGATGCAGCAGGAAAGTAGAGGCAGATCACTCAGAGGGAGGTGGTAAGAAAAAGCAAGTGAGACCAGCTGCAGGAGGAGGAAATAGACACAGCCCAGCCGCAGAGGAAAGGTAAGGAAGGGAGAAGTGAAGGGAATCTAGTCACAGATGCAGAGAGACAGATCAGGAGAGGATCACAGAGGTGAGACTCTGCAGGGGAGAACGGGAGGAAAGGGGGAGGTATAATAGAGAGGGAAAAAAATGAGAATGAAGGGACCACACCTTTACAGTGCAGTGTGCAGTGTATGGTGTATGGTGTACAGTGTACAGTGCAGTGTACGTGGCAACTTTTCCAGGTGGTAGGAGTTTGACAAAAGAGAAAACAATGCAATAGGAAACTGCATGCAATGCAAACTTGGAAAGGGAAAAGATAGAGGATGATGAGTGTAAAGAATGCAGAATTGTATGTCTGGGTTTCATGGAACTCCTCGTGCCAAGAACAGCAAGGACTAGTCATATATATTTTATTCTGATGCTGGCAACTGTTAGTGCAGTCAATGGAGTTTGAGAGTTCCAGGTCCCCTGTTTCAGGCAGCCTCCAGTGCTTCTTCCCCTTCTGGATGACTGCTGCCCTTGTGCTTACTGACTTAATGCCTCTTGGTCTCACAAGATGTGGCAGAGCCCACCACTGATCAGAGCCTGCAGCCAGCCTCTCACAGAACTGGCCCAAATATAGGCTGAAGCATAGTTCAAGGAAGGAGCTGGGTGAGGAGGCACTGAACTTGGCCACAGGAATATTAAAAGGGTTTGACGTTAAAATGCTCTGGGGGGTTGTTGTGCTCTCTGTAATACCCAAAGTGGCAAAAAGCTGTTGAGGAAAGCTGGTCCCTGCACTGACCAAGCTCGCCCTAAAGAAACAGGGAAACAGCCCCTAGAGACCAAGACTACAATATGCCTGGAGGGGGGCTGTTTACTGAGATGGAAAAGCAAAGTGGCCCATTGTGATGACAGGCACTAGCAGGAGCTGAGGTTGCTGTTAGAAGGCATGCGATATTATGGGGAAGGGAATGTTTATGCGTGGGGAGCAGAAGTAGATTTGGAAGCACATAGCAACGTTGGTGGCTGTCAGAGACAGGAGTGCTACCTGCAAGCCTAAGGCTGGAGACAGCAGGTATTGTAAGAGAAGAGGGAAGATTAAGTAGGGGAAAAGGGACACAGTGTGTGTGTCACACAGACCAGATCTCTTATCTTAGCTCTGCTACTTTCGAAGCATCTAATCTTCTGTGCCTCAGTTTTACCATCTTAAAGTTGACATCAGCAAAGTTCTTGGGAGGATTAGCAATAACAAGCCTATCACAATACCCTCTTGTTCAGGATTCAGTAGCTAGTATTATCTTTATTAGTGATCTCCTTCCACAGTTAAATTCTTGGTCACAAACAGTTTGAAAGTCAATTGGCTAGATTTCTTCCCTCTTTATTCCCTCTATCCGTTTCTTTTCTGTTCTCCTGGTTGGCCTTTCCCCTCCTTCATATTATTTACTGAGCATTCACTTTGTGCTAGGAACTGAACGAATGCAGTGGAAATTTATTTCTTGATGTCTTTATCCACTGAAAGGATTGTGGCTATGCAGCTCCGTTCACATCTGAAGCTCTGGCAACTAACCATGGAAACTCACACCTTGCTGGAGAGTTGTTTTCTGCAGGGAGCAGCCTTCTGTGTGCTAAACTGGGAGGCTGGAAAGAGGGAATTGGTTAGTAATTAGAAAAGATTTAAATTACTGAAAATACCTCCCTGCCTGTGTAAATGGAAAATTTTTCTGATGCTTACAATATCCACTTGGGACTGATAGTGAAAGATTCAGCACAGCTTTGACTGCTTTTATGAAGTCTTGATATATGCTTGAGAGAACAAAGGAAAGTGATGAAGGAGAGAGGTAATTCCAGAGGACGTCACTCTTTCTCACTCCTGATTGTATGGAGTTTGTCTTTTCAGGAGAGTTTTGAAATGATTCTGTTGCTGCTTCTAGTTCCCCCAAATGTCTAGAAGCATTTTTTGAAATCAGTAATGCTTAGAGTTAAGGCTGAAGATGGCAGCTCTAGTATAGAGAACTCTGCCCTTTAAGGTGGCAAAGTTGGTTGCCACCTTCCAGGGTCCTGCCTGTCTGCTATATTATTCTCCTCACTTTACTTTCTTTTCTAGTTTACATTGTTTTCACTATTAGACACTGAAATTGGCCATGAAATCCTTGGTGAGCTGATTAATAATTCCTCTTTAGACAAAGAGGAGCCTTTGTGAACCTTAAGGCTTATTCAGAATTGAGGAAGAGATTCATCAAGCACATAAAGCTGTAGTCACTTCAATAATAATTTATGAGGACAGCAATTTGTGCCACATCCTGGGAAAACAAGAAGACTAAAACAGTGGCTGGGACTGCCCTTGTGGGGCTTACAGTCTGGTTATTGATATTTGTTCATTAAAAAGGTAAATAGAAAGAGAAAGCAAATCACAGAACATCATGTGTTATTATAGAATCATTCTTTAAAACGATGACTATATATGGAGGTAAACATGAATGTTTTTGCACTCATGTATATTCACTCACTGACAGGAACCAGGCACTATCCTAGACATTGGGAATGTACCTGGGGATATATAAATATGTGTAGAGAAAGTGTATAGAGTTAATTTGTCTAGTTTATTATCAGTGGTTACCTGAAGGTTAAGATAGAAAGATGTTCACAGTTTACTTGCTGTTCTTTTGTATTGTTTCAGTTGTTTAAAATGAGCTTGCATTAATTCTCAGCTTAAAAATAATAATAGAAGAGTAAAGGAGGACCAAAATTCATGTAATGCTGCCAGGTTGTGGGGCTGATGGCCCAAGTAAGTGTCACAGACCGTCATGATTACAGGAGGTCTGGGAAGATAGAACCTGACCTGGACAAAAGAGAGGGCCAAGACTTCAAAGAATCCAGGAAAACAGGAAGTAAAACAAGGAGGAGGAAGTTAGGCCCAAAGGAACAACATTAGAATAGGAATGGACATGAAGCTTCTGGCAGTAGCAGAGGGTTTGCTTAGGAGAGGAGGTGTGTAATGTAGGACACTGAACTCTAGCATTCTCATCTGGACTCTACTACAAATACACTAAGTGACCTTGGAAAATAACTTCATTCTCTGTGCCTCACTCTTTCCACCAATGATATGGGAGGACTAGTCAGAATCCACTGTAATCCTCCCTCATATCAGAGAAGTCTCTGGTCTTAAAAAGACTAGAGAGGGTTGTGGTAAAAGCTGCATTGTGAAAGGGCTTAAATGTACGGATAAGAAATTTGCACATAATTTACAAGCAGTCAGGAACACAGATGAATATAAGCATCTGTGGCATGTATAAAATGTGAAAGGCAGCATTTAAAGAAAAGTAGAATGGTTGTAATATACAAGATGACTATCAAGGTACTGAGAGTAGATAAAAGGGAGAGGGAGGATGGGAGAGAGACAGAGGTTAGAGGAAAAGCTAACATCAATTAGAAGTCTACCGTATGGTAATGAGATATAATATCATGCTATATCAAAAAACAAAAAATATGATATATCAAAAGGAACAGTATTATATCTCAAAAACATTATAATATGATATGTAAAAAATTATAAGTCATGATATATCAAAAATAAATCCAGAATGATACAGAAAAAATATATATATATAAAGGAGAAGCTCTCCTGCACAGAATAATACCAGCTAATAATTCTAGAAGAAATAAAGAATTTATAAAATAACCATTTTTTAACCTGCAACAAAATAACTATTTCAAGAAAGCATAATCCATAGATGCTAAAAAAATTAGGGGTTAAAGTTTACTGGAAAAAGGATATTTACATGGTCTCAAATAAACCACCTTATAGGGTGTTATTCGCAAAATAGAAAGGTGCCTTTTAAATGAAGAGATCTGGTGGTCCATATATTTTGAGCCTCCTGTGACATAGTAAGAAATACACAGCACTACACATTGGATTTTGCTAAAAATGTTTCACTTGATTCTTGTTGGGAAGAAATAATCAGACAAATTCAAAATGCAGAACACTCTATAAGCATCTGACTGAAATTTTTTTTTTAAAAAAGAGTAAATTTTATTTAAAGAAAAATGTAGGTAATGTTCTAGACTAATAATGACTAAAGACCTAATAACAACCAAATGCAATGCTTAAAACTTGATCAAATCCTAGATTTAAGAAAAAAATCTGTAAAAGACATTTGGAGAATAACTAAGGAAATTTGAATAGGTACAATATATAAAATTGTATAGAAATATTAGTTTTGTTGGTTTTCTCTGGAGTAATAACGGCATTGTGGTTATACAGAAAATATCTTTACACTGAGAAGATGCCTTGCTGATATGTTAGGTTGAAAGTGGAATGACGTCTGCAACATATTTCAAATGGTTCAGAAAAAGTGTGTGTGTGTGTGTGTGTGTGTGTGTGTGTGTGTGTGTGTGTGCCTTCTGACAGGCAGATAGGTAGGTAAGTGGAGACAGCGAGAAGGAGGAGGAGAGGGAGAACAAATGTACCAAAATGTTAAGAACTGTTGAATCTTTGAGTTTTTATTATAATGTTAAGTTTTCTATAATTTGAAATTTTTCAAAATAAACAGGAAACAAGGCCTGTTTCAGTAGTTCATATCAATGCTTAGAACTAGCATAGTAAATTAGAAAGGAAAAAAACAAAAGCAAAAGATATTTTGAAGAGAAATAGTTTAATAAATATTATTTCTCATTCATAGTGGTGAATACAAGTTGATTTTCAAGCATCTCTGTTTATTCAGATCTCCTCCTCTTGATTTGACTGATTGCAGTTGGGAAGATTTTGACTTCCCAAAAAGATGTGACTGATTGCAATTGGGAAGATTTGACTAAAGTAATTGGGAAGAGGGGATTTAAGAGTTCTTGACACAGTTTGCCTAAACTCAAAAACCTGTTTCTTGGGAGCTTTTAGGCAATGAGATGATTACCTTATTTTTAGGTGAGGAATAAGTCAAAGAAATACTAAGATGTAATTATGGGCAACAGCCAGATGCCAAGATACACATAAGCCCAAACACAAAAGAATGTCATTAACTTGAGGAGCTATGATGAAAAAACATCAGGTGAGTCCCGCATGCAGCAGCCAGAGTTTGAGTTTTGCATAAGCGGATTTTGACCAAGATCAATTCCATTAGTATCTTATTCCTGCTCAAGCCTTTCAGATGTTTTAGGAGTGGACTGTTTGACAGATATGTCTCTGGAGACAGCATTATTCCTTCCTTTAAAATTGATTCCAAAGCTTATGAACAAGATTAACCGTGTATGAGGAAAAAAGGAAACACTAACCTTTTTCACCTACGTTACAATTTCGCCCAGATTAGTTTACGTAAACTAAACCAAATTAGTGAATATTATACGATAAGTAGAAATGAACATCCTTATTGCTTTCAAATCTGTATACTATTTAGACAAATTCCTAGTTAATAACTTTCACCCAGAACTTAGCCAACTGAACTTGTTTGAACAAAATAATAAGGTTCACTGGGAATTAGGGTATTTATGTGAAAAATGGTATGGATTCAGTATTTCTTTTTGCAGATATTATTGCACTTTTGGAAGGACATTTTTTCACTATGCCTGATTGTGCCACAGTTTGCAAAACATTTAACACACATGAGCCTTCTACAATTAATGCCAATGCTGACTCCTGACTTGGACATTTTAACAACAAAAATACCATCACCCCTCACAAATAGACACATTTTCATACCCAGTTGAGAACTACTGTTAGATTCTAAGTCACTTAGGGCTGAACCATTGCTTTCTTCACCAATCCATCCCCCAAAAATAGCACAATGACTGGCACAAAGAAGGCATTCAGTAAATATGTATTGAATGGATTAATGCAATATTTGAAAATTTGATTACTCTAGGACTCATGTTTTCTATAAATATTACTGTATTTTAAATTTGCCTACATAGCCCCTTTTGTCTTTTATTGCTAAGGTAACACAAACCTCAAATTCAGTAGTTAAAACTTTTTTGTATGACTTTTTAAATTGTTATAGTACAACATGTTTACTTAAAAATATTCACATACTGTTAAAGGCTATAAAATGAAATGTAACCCATTCTCTCCTCTTCAGCATTTTTCCCCTCCCCACCACAATACCATAGCCCCTTAAAGCCTCCATTACCAATTCGTTGTGTAACCTTGCAGGCATTCTCTATAAGATCATTCATCCCTTTCTTTTTTTGAAACAAACAAACTATATATACCTATAGTTCTACAACTTGCTTTTCTTTAATTTAGCAATAGATCATGACTTTTTTTAGTTTCAAAATATTAGACATGTATGCTGTTGCTTTTAATGACTGCATAGTATTCCATTATATGAATAGTTCATTCTCTATTTAATCAACTTATTATTGATAGTGTTTTAGCAGAAGATTAAATAATGATATTTTAATATCCGAAACCCAGAAATCACAAAAAAACTAAGTTTAAAAAAAGAGTAATAGAGCACTTTCAGTTAGTCCACTGATTTCAAAAGGGAGAATATGTTGAGCACATTCAGAAGGCTTTTTTCTTACCACCATCCACCAGAGAAAGGATCTCAGCTTCAAATTTCACCCTAACCACAGGGAATCTGTCAGCCTAGCAGCACACACACATGTCATCTCAGGACAGAACATTTGGTGGGTGAGGTAAGAAGCCACAAAGCAGATCTTGAAGGGTAGGAATTTAGCCTTCAGCCCAGAGTCTGACACTGCCTGAACAATTTAGAGGCTTGGATGATGTGGAGGTGGCTGTTTAACAATGTTTGCAAGAACATTGAAGGCATATTGGTGCTTCAAGGAACATATTGGTTGCTCTACAATTTTTTTTAATTAGACAGGCATAGTGGTGCATGTCATATGCATAGTGGTGTATTCTAGCCTGAGTGACAGAGTAAGAACCTGTCTCAAAAAAAGGAAAAAAAAAAAAGTCTTGGGCCTCACCCTCAAAGATGCTGATTCACCGAGTTCAGTTTCATCAACCACTCTCCCCCTAGAGGACAAATGCCTTCTGAAAAGGACTCTAATTAGTACCTGGCTCATAACAAGTGCACAATAACTGGTTGTCAAATAAATTTTAATGATTTAAATAAAGTTATGTGATTTTATAGTTATAACCATTCATTAGTTTAAGGAATATTGTTGAATATCTACATAGTGTAGTCAGCACTAAAAGTACGGAGTTAAAAGAGACAGTCAAGGTCTCTACTTATGGCGGGCTTTTCTCAGGGTGGGTGAGATAATAAACAGAATAACATGTGGGCCTAAATTCTGTAAGAAAGTAAAACCAGGTGAATTAGAGATAGGCTGGGAGGCTACTTTAAATGTGACTGTCAGCAGAGCTCTTTGAGGAACTGGCATTTGAGCTGACACTTATGAAAATAAGTTGTCAAAGATGAGAAAAGCTAGGTAAGAGCACCAGTCAAAGGGACCACTGGCACAAATGCTGTAAGACTGGAGGAAACTTGACTGATGCAAAACAGAATGAAGGCCCTTGTGGCCAGCAAACAGTAAAGAAGACAGAGTGGAATAAGATGGAATAAGAGGCATAGGCAGAGCCCGAGGAAAGGAGTTTGAATTTCATTCAAAGTCTAACAAGGAACCAAAAGAAAGATTTTAGCAGAGGAGAGGCATGATCTGATATACAGTTTGAGATCATTCTGGCTGCCGAGTCAAAAAGGGATAGAGGAGGGTGGGAGGAGTGGGCCACAGAGAGAATGGACGGACCCATCGAGGCTACTGTAGTATTCCCAGGGAAAATGATAGCTTGGCCTAGAGGGATGGGGTGGAGTTGGAGAAAAGTGCACGGAATTAGAATATGGCTATGAACTAAGGGATTGCATGGGGAGGTGGGAGGGGAAGAAATGAATGGAGGTTCTTGATTCAGTGGTTTGAGAGGAGAATGATGGTAGTACTGTTTGCTGAAAGTGAGAAAACTCTCGAGAAACATGTTTGGGAGAAATTTTGAGTTTGATTTTGAGCGCAATGAGTTTGAAAAGTCTTACACATCTATCTGCAGATGTCAAGTAAGCAGATAGATTTCAAGTCTGGAGTTAATGTAAAAATCAGAGCTTGGAGATACTAGTATCACCTTGTGTTTGTATAATATTTGTATAAGGTTTCAACTATTTTTTGCTTGTATATTCTTATAAAGATAGTTAGCTTTTTACTTGAAATGCATGAATTCTAGATGTTACTGTCTTTCAGCCTTTAGTAAGCTGGGTTTGGATAGCCAAATTATACTTTATTATTTTCATTTAAAGTTTCCAAAATAATCATCCCTCTAGAAATGACCTGGTAATCCAAAACATTTTTAAAGGTCTAATTTTTTTTTTAACTATAAGTCTGTTTTTGCATCAGGAATCCAAATTTAAAGGGAAGTTAATGTTTAACTGCTAAGATACATAAATATTCAATATCAATTTTTCACTTTGCCTCTGCTGCAGAAGGATTCTAGTCTTGAGCTGTAATGCATATACTGTCAGAAATATTACCACTCTCCACAAAGTGTAACAGCCTCCAGGAGGAGAAGGGAACTTAATTAGAAATTCCCACTTCAAATACAATTTATAGTTCATTCACTCTGAAACATGCTGGAGGGTATTTGAAAAGTTTAATGCATAATGATCTGTTTGTCTCAAGTTGTCAACAAAATACATATTGAGCATAGAATATATTTGTTTATTAAGCATTAGAAGGGATCTCTGAGATTTAGTATGAGGCTCTCTTTCTAGATAAAGAAACTGAGGCCCAGAGAGACGAAGGGACTTCTCGAAGTCAAATAAGCTAACAACATGACTGGAACTCAGGACTCCTAACTCCTAGGATTGTGCTTTTCTGTTTCAGTGCCTACAACCCTAGCACTTTTCCCTGGTCAAATGAGCCTGCATTGAGATAATTTTATACTCTCCCAAGTCATCTTGTTTGTGTACGTCAGGAGAGGGTTCAACAATAGCTAATAATTATATGCTCTTACTAGATGCCAGGCACTGTTCTAAGTGCTTTACATGTATTAACTAATCTAACCTTATCGCAACTCTGTGACATGGTACTCTTATTATCCCCATCTTGTATATCAAGCTTCTTCGACATCTGGGTCTAATTTGACCAGGGTACTGACCATAGGGATATGAAATCTAAAATGATTTTGAACATTGGCCTCTTCTCTAAGCTTCAGGTAGATATTTTCCAACTGTCTGCAAAACTGTAGATATCCAACAGACATAGCAAAGTCAACATGTCTAAAACAAAATACATTATCCTCTCACCCAGACCCACTCTCCATCCTGTGTTCCCATCTTGATTAATGGTATCATCACACCTCCAATCATCCTAAAGCTTTTTGACACCTTCCCCATCTCCCATTTTCAATCTGCTCAACACCGTAAATATTATTTAAACTCTATTTGGCTTCCACAAGTATTTGAGAATAGCTGCATAGAACCTTCCTCTGTTTTCCTCTCTCAAATTTGTGCCACATCTCCCACCCTCAATTCCACCCTCATTTGCCTAATTTGGGCCTTAATTATCTGTATCATTGGTAACACTTCAATAGTATCACATCTGATTATCTACTGGGATGGTTCCTACCCTGTCCTCACTTAGTTCATTAACCCCAGTTTCTCACTGTTGCCAGAGTTACTCTCCCATAAACACAGGTCCAATTGTGTTAAATGCTTCCGTAAAACCCTTCCGTAGCCACTTATTGACAAAACTTCTTGCTCTGGCATTCAAGGTCTACTTCTGCTAGCAGCATTTTTTCTTTCTCCCTATCTATGTTCTATGCCAGCCATCAGACTGCTCACAATTCAACATTGAATGTGATATTTATAGTTTCCCTGTTACCCACATAAGTATGTGATAAGATCATTTAATACATGTGAATTTGTTTATTCTATTGGTTTGTTTATGTATCACCTTGTTCAGTAACAAATGTGAGGTGGGGAAACAGTTTACTAACTGTAAAATACTTTTGAGATGTTATTTTTAAGCCATAGAAATAATTAAATTTACAACACAGGGGACCCTAGGGATGGTGTGGCCCAGCACCTTCAGTTTTCAGAGCAGCTCATTAGCTGGCTTGAATAAGTTGATGGCGGAGTTGGCAACAGAACTTACATTTTCGCTTCATTGCATCTCATCACTTCAGGAAAAATGAAAATAGATTTTTTTCCCTCTTGAGAAAGAATGGGAGCCTTCTACATGTGTTTAATACACCCATAATGTATCTGTTCATAGTCTCTCTGAATAAAGTAGAAATAGTTTGCATTCTACCCCAATTTCTTCCCTGCTGCCCCCTGCCACCTTGCACCCAGACCCCCAACTGTGAAATTATTGGCTTGAAACAGTCCCCTGTGTTCTGTACCTGTCTCATTTTAATTGAAATGTGGTGCCAATTATCTAGTCTTTTCCCATTTGGTCACTCCTTTGTACTTTTTTCACAGTTAATAATTCTGTTAAATTTGTAGTTCTTACCTACTTTTATTCTAAGATAGTCTTCTATCAAATGTATTCTTTGGTTTTATTATTGCTGATAAAAGCCAGTTAAAAGTCCTGGTTACATAGATAATGGATATGCTATAATACAGATAGCAACTATTTGGTAAGTACCTACCATGTACCAAATATTATTTTAAGCATTTTATTTGCTTAAACTCTAATAATCCTGATAACAGCCTAACAAAAGGAGGGTTCACATCTTTTGGTGCATATGAGGAAACAAGTTCAAAGAGATTAAGGAACTTGCCCAAAGTCATAGAGCTGGTAAGGGAAGGGACCAAGATTTGAATCCTGGCCTTCCCGGGTCTAAACCCAGTATTCTTCCCAGGACACTGCTTTCAGAGCAGGCAGATGGACATGAGCTGTGATGGAAAACCTTGGCAGCCATGAGCATTTGCTCTGCCTTCTGAGCAGCATCTCCAAGGGGGTCCATCCAATCTCAGAGTCTGGCAGCCAGGCTGGCCATAAGCACATGCTTCCTGCATATTCCCTTCCTGTGCATTCTCTCTACCTGTAAGCACTCCTGGGGCACAAGAATGATGTTAAAATAATATTTCTCAATTTTAAGCTGAGGAATGATTCCTCATTACGGTCAAATATACTAAAATGGCTTATCATGCCCTGGATCACCAGATCCTTGAGAGGCTATGTCATGGTTAAGAATGCAAACGCGGCTGGGCGCGGTGGCTCACGCCTGTAATCCTAGCACTTTGGGAGGCTGAGGCAGGTGGATCATGAGGTCAGGAGATTGAGACCATCCTGGCTAACACGGTGAAACCCCGTCTCTACTAAAAATACACAAAATTAGCTGGGCATGGTGGCGGGCCCTGTAGTGGAGACTGAGGCGGGAGAATGGCATGAACCCAGAAGGCGGAGCTTGCAGTGAGCGAGATAGCGCCACAGCACTCCAGTCCGGGAGAAAAGAGAGACTCTGTCTCAAAAAAAAAAAAAAAAAAAGGAATGCAGACACTTAAACCACACTGCCTGAGTTTCATTCCTGACTTTGCCGTATGTTAGCAATGTACCCTCGGACAGGTTACTTTATCTGTGCCTCAGTTACCACCTCTGTAAAATGGGGATTGTTGTGTGTTCTTACTTCACACAGTTGTTATGACGGCTAAGGGAATTTCTGTATATCAAATGCTTATAACAGTGCCTGGCACATATTAAGTGTTATGTACATGTCGGCTACCATCATCACCATCATCTTCTTCTTCTTCTTCTTTTCCTTCATCACTTCTTTCTCACATTTGTTCTTCCCGTATCTGCCCTTCAGTAACAACTGCTTCCTGTTCTTCAGATGTGCAGGCCCTCTCTCACCTCCAGCCCTCCATATGTGCCTCCCTGTCTGCCTTGAATACTCTTGCCACTCATCTCCTCACCCCAATCTCCCCCTCTGTGAGAATCTCCACCCATCCTCACCTTGCTAACATTCATGACCTCATCTCAATGTCACTTTCTCCAGGAAAGCTCATTCCTCCTCATCCCTTGGTAGGAATGCCTCCTGTGTACCCCACAGAATTCTGACTTTTTTTGTGCTAGCACTTACCGCCCAGCATTTAGTCATGTGTTTAGCTGTCACTGTCCTCCACTGAACAGCACATGGCTTGACAATGGCTATGTGTCACTCTAGTTCATTCTTCCCTTAAATTGGAAAGTGAAATAACTTAAGTGGATACTTTTTAAAAAACAAATTTATTTCAATACTGTGTTTATCTCTAGGCACTACAGTAGGCACACATTAAAAGATAGTACAGTGAACCATAGGGTGAGCATCCATATTGCCATGTTTGATCTCACATTCACTTATCTGAGTCTCTAAAGAGATTTTACGTTATATCAAGATGCTGGAAATAACACCCATAAGAGATAACAAAAAATGGAATTAAGAAACTAGGGAAGGAGAGTTCCCTGACACTGGAGGTATGCAAGCAGAAGCAAATGGTCATTTGGTGACAATGATATGAAGGGATGGGGAAGGGAGTGGGATCACTCCCTGGAAAAGTGAAAAATGTGTTCAAATATTAGGATCATATAGAAGAAGGAATGATATTGTTTTGTGAGCCATCAGAGGGCAGAACTGAAACAAAGAGGTGGAAAGAAAGATTCAACACAAAGAACTGTTTTTTTTGTTTGTTTGTTTGTTTGTTTTAATCACTGGAGCTGACCCAAATAGAATGGATTTTCCTGAAAGGCAGTGAGTTCTTCATTAGCGTTGATCCAGTGTCACATGGAGGTTAGATGATCATTTGCCTAGGATAATGCAGTGAGAAAATATTATTCACACATCCACTTGCTTATTCACTCACAATCCTCTTTTGTTCTTTTGCACCTATTATGTGCCTGACCCTATGCCAGGAACACAAGTTCCAATAAGCAGAGATCTGACTTTTAAGGACCTTATGAATAGATACATTACACAACTCAGTTTGAATTGAGTCTCTAAGAACTTGAAGAAGTTTTCCAGATGAGGAAAGCGTGAGAAGCTATGTTCTAGATATGGAAAATAGCATGTGCATAAATGCAGAAATGGCTGAATCAGAGAAATTTTAAAAGGTCAACATAGTGAGGGACAAGGGTATAAGAATGTGTTTGAATCAGCCTAACGATATAAATTGGGGTTGAAGAAGATCACAAGACTTCCTCCATTTTTGAAATCCTCTGATTCTGATATCATTCATTCTATAGTACTAAGAAATAGACAAATATTTCCAGAGAATCGTCATTTATTCAAGGAACCCCTGGAGCCCCAGGCCAATGCCCCTAGTGGCAGAAGTAGCAAATACAATGATCATCTCTTAAAAACAAAAAGAAAAAAAATTTGACCTTGAGGATGGTAAACCACTCATCTTCACATTAGGATGTGAAAAACAGCAGCAGCAACACAACTAGAAGTCAACTAAAAGTGCTCAAATTTCTATTCATTACCAATATTATTGTGAAAAGGATGCCAAAACATATGGAATATATATATATATGTGTGTGTATATATATATATATATATATATGATTATGGAACTTACCCAAATATATATATATATAATGTATTTTTTTTAGAGAGTCTCACTCTGTCCCCCAGGCTAGAGTGCAGTGGCACGATCTCAGCTCACTGCAAGCTCTGCCTCCCAGGTTCACACCATTCTCCTGCCTCAGCCTCCCAAGTAGCTGGGACTACAGGCGACTGCCACCAAGCCTGGCTAATTTTTTTTTGTATTTTTAGTAGAGACAGGGCTTCACCATGTTAGCCAGGATGGTCGCAATCTCCTGACCTCATGATCTGCGCACCTCGGCCTCCCAAAGTGCTGGGATTACAGGTGTGAGCGCCCGGCTGGAATATAATATTTTAATGATCCAATAAAAGTCATATACATAAAGAAGTAGCAATAAATGAAATTGTTCTAGCTTGACAATGCCTTTTTCTTTAGCCCTACATGATCTAATCATTATAAGTTGGGCCATAATTTCTAGATCAGGTTGCTTTTGGACCACCACAGAGCAGAGTGGCAAAACACACCCAATCATCTGCTGCTAGTCTCAGGGAGCTTGACTTATGCCCTTGAAAGACAGGTTTCAGAACTAGAATCTTTAGGCATAGACACTCGGAATAGGACAGGATATTAAATTACAGTGTAAATTGGTAGTTAAGAACTCAGGAGTATTAGTTACACTATTTTAAATCCTTAGCCTCTTTCCACCATATAAATTTGAGTAAGTCAGTGAGTCTCTGAGCCTAGTTTTCTTATCAGTAAAATGGGAAAAATAATCCCACCCTCCTGAGGATTAAATGAAATAATATATAAATATCTCTGATGTACATACCTGATGCTAAATTAATGTTAACAATTATTATTAATCTCAACAATAATTAATGGCATCCAATCTTTGAGAATGTATGCTTCAAGAAAAGAATTTTTCTTGGAGAGGAGAGGACTCTAAACAGAACTCTGAGAATCCATGCATCCAGGTGAAAAAGTTCAAACTGAAGCAAAAAAAAAAAGCAATAGTAAATATATGAGGCTGTGTCACACTTGGTATTTTAAAATGTCATATCGATGATGTAAACTGTGAATACTTTTGAAAATGTTATTTGTGCAAGGTTTACTGATAAAAACTCAAACCTCAGGGATAGAAATAAGAATCAAAGTGATCTTGAAAAGTTTGAAAGACTGGAGAAGAACATGTTTGCTAAAACCAGGGAAGAAATCAACAGGAACAAGGGCAATATGATATTTTTCAGGATAACAGCAGCAACAAACCTCTCCAAAAATGCAGAGGCCCATGTAGATTTGGGCCTAAAATGAACAAGATTGTATTATTGGTTCAGTGAAAAAGAAACAAACTCACATATTAGAGCACATCTGCTAAACTAGAAAGAACTCTGGACTTGGCAAGAGGAGCCCTTGGCTGGTCCTATCCCTATGCTAACTTCAGTATGACTTTGGGCCAGTCCCTTCCTTTACGAGGTTCATCTCTAATGCATAAGTGCTAGACAAACAAGTTTCTAAGGCTCTTCTAGTCCTAAAATGTTGTGTTCTTCTTTTTAAAAAAAAGCATGAAGTAACTAATATATTGCACTCTGTGTTGGTTAATTTCTATTAGATTTTATTTCATCACTTATAATCACAGCTCTTTGAAGAAATGCTAAAACAATAATAATAGGTACTGTTTGCTGAATGCCTGTTTGTACCTGCAACAGCCCTGATAGATAGGTAGGTAGGTAGATATACTCATTTTATAGAAAAGGAAGCTAAGGTTCAAAGAAGTTAAGTGACTTCCCCAGGTTACCTAGGACACCTAAGTAGACTTGAGATTTAACCCGTTTTGTCTAACTGCAAATCCTTTGTTCCTTCCCATTTTTCCATGCACTTTTCTTAATGCACTGAAAAAGAATTCAGAGGATGACTAGAATGATGAAACATGTAGAAATCTTACGCTGTAAAGGAAACGTCCAAGAAATTGTGGCTGTTCACTTGGTTCTCACATCAAACATCAAAGTATATTCCAACTGATTAAGGATTAAATGGCTAAAGATTAAACTATAGTTTTCTACAGGAAAACATGGGTAATTTGTTAAATAGATTGGTGAAGAGAAGATATAATCTAAAACTCAAGAGCCAAAAAAGAAAAGGAAATTAAATAAGACTTCACTAAATGTTTAAAAATTCACTCTATGATAGGAAATAATATACAAAAGAAAAGTTAAAATGCAACAGTACAAATAACAAACTAAGAATATTTGCAATAGTTACCTAAGAAGGAACAATAACATTTTTCATTTGCGGATAATTTTTTGAAAGAGCAAATGGCCTAAACAACAACAAAAAAAGCAAAATAAATAAAAAGAGATTTTATGTAAAAATAAATTCAAATATCCAATAAACATACAACAAGATGCTTAACCTTATAATTGAAGAATTGCAAAATTTAAAAATAAAATTGTTTACCTATCAGAATGGAAAATGTCAAATGTTGAGCTATATGTAACTATTACAAGAGTGTGAGGAAGTTGAAAATCATATATTATTTGTTGGCATATAAATTAATACTACACTTTTAGAGGCAGTCTGGCGATACCAATCAAAATTTGACATTCATATCCTTTACTCAACAACTTACTGTTAGATTATATTTATTACCTCATTGTTTATAATAGCAAAATAATGAAGCTACCTAGCTGTCTATCAGCCATGCACTGGTAAAACAAATTGTTTTTCATTGAATAATAGAACACTCATAGCTATTAAAAAGAATGAGATTAATGGGAAGAATTATGTAAACTAGAAAGCTCACTAAGGTATATTAGTAAGTGGAAAAAATCAAGGTGTACAACATGATCTTATTTGTATAAAATTTTAAATTGTATATTTTATAAACTGGCTTATATTCACAACACAAATAATTAGTAGTATATACAGGAAGCCATTCACATGGTTACCTTTGTAGAGAATAATAGGAGGTAGGGGGCCTTTTATTTGTATGTCTTTTCATTGTGCCTTACTTATGATATACGGATATGATGTATGTATATTAATTTTATTTTTCATATCAATACACTATCTGGGCAATTAGATTTTATGGCCTGTTTTTGTTTTCTTATTTATTAGTTTCTCTATGTTTAATGAATAAATAATCATTTTGAAAATGTGCAATAGCAAATTAAAAAAAAACAAGTAATGCATATACCCTTTCATCAAGAAGTCGTTCCGGGGAATTTATCCTTCAGAAACACTTTTATAAGTGTTTATAGTAGCAGAAAAACTGTAAACAACCTTAACTACATCAAGAGGGATCTCACTGAAAAGTGCTGGCACATCCATAATACGAAGTACTAGGCTTTCATTAAAAAGGTAGAACGATATGAGCTGATATGATAATGAAAGATGTCCAAGATACATTGCTCAATGAAAAGCAAAACAAAAGCTGCCAAATTATATATGATATGATCTATTCAGTTAAATAAAAAGGCAATAATATATTAAAATATGTATGTAAGGAGAGCAAGAGAAATAAAGTCATGTCCTTGCATGTGCATATAGTGAATCTTTAAAAAGTACACACAAGCTGGAGGAGGAGGAGGAAGGAGGCAGGAGGGGGAGTTGCTGGAGGAAAGGCCAGCGCAGCAGTCACGCCGGTCCTGGGCGAGGAGGCGTAACCCGGCCACCTTCGGAGACGGGTTCCTCCCTGTGTTGCCCAAGCTGGTCTTGAGCTCCTGGGCTCAAGCGATATGCCCACCTCGACCTCCCAAAGTGCTAGGATTGCAGGCGGGAGCCACAGCGCCCGGCCGACCATCTCGTTCCATCATGCCAGAAGTGAATCCCCTAGTATTTTTATCCCTTGGATTAGGTAACTAGTCATAATGAAGAAAAGTAGTTTTAAAACCTTCTGGAAATCTTTTAACTTGAATAAAAGTAAAAAATAAACTGATTTCATAGTAGTACAACAACCATCGCTAGCCAGTGACTTTGGAAAGATAATTCCTTATTTGGTAGCTGCTATGGTAAAGATACGGCGATATCAACAGGGAAGATGAAAAAGGCGGGCCGGGCGCGGTGGCTCAAGCCTGTAATCCCAGCACTTCGGGAGGCCGAGGCGGGTGGATCACGAGGTCAGGAGATCGAGACCATCCTGGCTAACACGGTGAAACCCCGTCTCTACTAAAAAATACAAAAAATTAGCCGGGCGTGTTGGCGGGCGCCTGTAGTCCCAGCTACTCGGGAGGCTGAGGCAGGAGAATGGCGTGAACCCCGGGGGGCGGAGCCTGCAGTGAGCCGAGATCGCGCCACTGCACTCCAGCCTGGGGGACAGAGAAAGACTTCGTCTCAAAATAAATAAATAAATAAAAAAGATCAAAAAGCAAAAGCTTGATGGGTACGTTAAAAAGGCGGCTTTCTGCCAAACAAGCCAAAAGGCAAGGCGGGCAAACCCTCCAGGAGCTCTGCCGATGAGGACACCTTCTCCTCCTCCTCAGCACCGATAATCTTTAAAGACGTGAGAGCTCAGAGGCCGATAAGGCCACCTCCCTCCGCAGCCATCACTGCAGTCCCATGCCGCGGCCTCTTCGACCCACAAACTCTGAGGAGACGTGCATCAAGATGGAGGTGAGAGTCAAGGCCACTCTTCCAGCCTGAGTCCACCCCTGAATGGCGTCCAGAAGGATTTCCACGACCTTCAGTCTGAGACCGCGTGCCAGGAACAAGCCAATTCACTGAAAAGCTCGGCTTCTCAGAACGGAGACCTGTATCTTCGCCTGGATGAACATGTGCCTGTCGTTATCGGACTTCTGCCTCAGGACTACATTCAGTATACTGTGCCTTTAGATGAGGGGATGTGTCCTTTGGAAGGATCAAGTAACTACTGTCTGGACAGTTCTTCTACCACGGAAGTCTCTGTGGTTCCTCCTCAAGTGGGAGGGCTCTCTTTCCCCGAAGATGAGAGTCAGGTAGACCAGAACCTAGTTGTTGCCCCAGAGACCTTTGTGGATCAGTCCATGAATGGGTTGTTGACTGGCACCACGGGAGTCATGTTGCAGAGCCCCAGAGTGGGTCACGATGATGTTCCTCCACTCTCACCATTGCTACCTCCAATGCAAAATAATCAAATCCAAAGGAACTTCAGTGGACTTAAAGGCACAGAAGCCCACATGGTTGAAAGTATGCTCTGTCATTTGAATTTTGATTTTAACTCTGCTCCTGGTGTTGCAAGAGTTTATGTCTCAGTGCAAAGTAGTGGTCCCATGGTAGTGACAAGCCTTACAGAGGAGCTAAAAAAATCTTGCAAAACAAGGATGGTACTGGGACCAATCACATGTTGGGAGGCAGAAGGGAAGCTAGCAAGCCTGCCAGATGGTTCTTTCCTTGATCGGGACAGTTCTGAAGACTGTTATCTTTTAAGCCTGAGCTTTCGCTCCCGTGGTAAAACACTTCACACTAGACTTGAGCACTCAAATGGTAGGTTTAGCTTTTATGAACAGCCAGATGTGGAAGGGCATACATCCTTAGTTGACCTAATTGAGCATTCAATCAGGGACTCTGAAAATGGAACTTTTTTTTATTCAAGGTCTCGGCTGCCTGGATCTGCAACTTACCTTGTCAGACTGGCCAAGCCAGTGTCTCGGTTCATGCAGGTGCACTTGTTGCAGTACCTGTGTCGTTTTGTTATATGTCAGTATACAAGAATAGATTTAATTCAGAAACTGCCTTTGCCAAACAAAACGAAGGATTATTCACAGGAGAAACACTACTGAAAGATTGAGAACACTGCGTCTTGCATTTTGGGAATAAGAAAAAGAGATTGAAACACAGTTTACAAACTTTCATTGCCATCAAAATAGTTTGCTGCCACAACTATTTCAGTTTTATATGTAAAACAGTCATCAGTGGTGGCTCACGCCTGTAATCCCAGAACTTTGGAAGGCTGAGGCAGGTGGATCACGAGGTCAAAAGATTGAGACCATCCTGGCCAACATGGTGAAACCCTGTCTCTACTAAAAATACAAAAATTAGCTGGGCGTGGTGGCACGCACCTGTAGTCTCAGCTACTCAGGAGGCTGAGGCCGGAGAATTGCTTGAACCCGGGAGGTGGAGGCTGCAGTGAGCTGAGATCGTGCCACTGCACTCCAGGCTGGGCAACAGAGCGAGACTTTGTCTCAAAAAAAAAAAAAAAAAGTCATCAGTTTGTGTAGGGGTGAGGAAGTGTCAGCAAGGTGTCTTGGGTTTATTTTGGTTCTTTAAAAAGGGAAGTCTTGAGGTTTTAGAAGTGTGAATTATCTTTCATCAATGTGCAGAATAATCACAATGTGAATTATCAAATTCTCCTCAATGCCGCCCCCCCCACCCCGCCGAGTCCTTTGCTGCTATCCACTGTGATTTTTATGCATTAAACAGAATGGAAATTGCTATGTCTTTTTAAATGGCCCATTTTCAAAAGATAGTGTTGAATAAACATACCTGTATGATAAAACACAGAATTTACGTATACACTGAAGATGAGTTTTTAATCTCTTACTTTAAAAAGATTTATTTAGAATCATGAATTGGCATAATGTTGGGTAATGGAATGGAGATCTACAGCATCTCTTCTAACAACACTTTTTTCTAAATTATTTCTTAGGTTGTGCTAATTTTATTGGTTGTGAAAAGAGCTTTTCTGTTGCCTTCATTTTCATCTTATGGCTTGCCTATTATAATAAATGGCCTTACATTAAAAAGTTGTAAAGAAATGTTTATCACCAATTTAGAAATTGTTGCCTTTTCTGTCATTAAACTCGGGTACAAATTGCCATAACATGAAAACCTATAGAACTAGAGTTTTGATTAAAAAAAATTAGATGTTCATAAAAGAAAAAAGTATACACAAAAGTGGTTACCACTGGAAATGGAGAAGGTGAGGGGACTTTTACTGCTTCCTTTTAGACGTTTCTGAAACAGAATTTATTTGCCCTGATCACGTATTATTCTTTTATAAAAAGTTAACCTTAACTGTTTGACAAGAGAATAAATTATTTGGCATGTGAAGTTTGTGCAATTCAGCCTCCTGTAGGCAGTAGTCTGGATCTAATTACCTTTCCTGTCTCTTCTGGCCGGCAGAGTCATACTTCTGACTCATGGATAGCCTAGACAGTCTCCGAAATGACTGTATCTACCAAGGAATAGATCTGGAATTTTATAGTTTAAGGGGGCTTTAGACTCATATAGCCTAACAGTCCCTTCCCTCCAAGGGAGGAGAAAATTGAGGCTCAGAGAGGTAGTATGACAGTAAGTCAGCAGGAGAGCGGCACAGCCAGATCAGGCCTAGCTCAGTGGACTCCCCAGTGTTACCATGTAATCAATGCTTTCTGTAAGGAGTTCACCACACTAGAAAGCCAGGGACATTAACAAAGTTATGATGAGAGGATCACGATGTGGAATGTAAGCGTATGGATGTCCCAGGCCTGATGAGGAAACAAAGTGGTAACCCCCATCTACCACCGAATGTCATTGTCAAATAGGACTGATGAAAAGCAAAATACGATTATATATTTTGAATGTATATAAGCTAATCAGTTCTTGTATTCTTTCATAGCCCATATCAACCTGCCCCATGAATAAAAGAAGCAGAATTCTGCTATCATCTGCAAAAAGCTAGTTTTGTATATGTTGGAAAACCATACTTACTGTGTGTTCATCAGAAAAACTTCTTGGGGGGTTAATCCTGTCTGCCTTTGTGCTCCACTCATTGTCCCTCTTCAGGGGCAGACAGAGAACTCTGTCATTGGAGAGCACTTATTAATTACATTGTATTGACTTAGACTGAATTGATTCAAGAAAAATTTTAGCATTTGCTTCTTACTAAATTTGACTTAAGAATGTTTTTCACCCTGGCAGAGTTTGGAGCTTTTAAGACATTCCGTTTCTCTTTCAGTATGGGACCCAAAATGGGAGTTAACAATAGCTAAATAAACTCCGGGCACTCTTTATTTCATTTTGTCAGAATTCATTCTAGAATTGTGTATGAGAAATAGGACTGTCAAGTATATTTTAAAACAAGGCTTAGGGCTGTCTAACCAGGATCAGGATGACAAGGCTAGGCAATTGACCAAAGAGAGGGATTTGGCAACCAGCTGGCCCCATTTTATACCATGTCCCCAGAATCTCATCTGAATGTTTTCATCTTTCAGTATATATTTGTCTATTTACACTACATATGTCTCTCTTTATCATCCTGTTTTCCCTCTAATTTTGAAGGCTCATATTTATCCCTATTTACCCTAGAAATCTAGGAAGCTCACAGAGGTGTATGAAATGCATACACTAGAACATGGATAGATAAAAATGTTTCCAACCCAGTCAGACCATGGCACAAACACCACAAGATGAAATTTAATGTCTCTCCTAACTAAAAGTGATTAAGACCATGAAAGTCCACAAACACCTGAGAAGGATATGAGGGTGTTTCTGAGGCATGTGATATAATGTTAGACAGCCTGGTTTTGGGGAAACTTTTTTCTTCTATCAGGATAATATGCCTGATGAAATACCAAGATTCTCTGGCTTCCTCTCTTTCAGGTGAATGGCATTGACCTCCGTGGTGCATCCCACGAACAGGCAGCTGCTGCACTAAAGGGGGCTGGACAGACAGTGACGATTATAGCACAATATCAACCTGAAGGTCAGTCAGAACTCGAACTAATAATGTTCTGATATGTCTCTGTGTGGATCTGTACCCTCATTACTAATAATTCATATTAACTAGAGTCACCATCATTGGTGTTTTGTAAACCTACCTATAGTGAAAATTGATGGTTCACGTCCAAAGAATGTGAACCGTGGCTTTGTTACCTCTAATCTTCCAGGAAAATATCAGGCAGTTAGAAAGGCCTATGAAAATATGAATTCAAATAAATAGCAACCAGCATCAACTTTATTTCATTATATTCTTATGTGGTATACACTTTCAGTCACCAATGGATACAGTAAAAACAGTTAAGACTTAAGAAGCAAAAGGGAGAGATTTCATCTACAGAAATAGACCAGAAGACCATATTCTCTCCTCATGACATTAACTTAATTCTCATTAACACTAACATGGCTTTTGGAGGTCCTTGATTGATTTTTTTTTTTTTTTTTTTGCCTTTACTCCTACAATATCCCTTGTTTGAAATAAATCACTGTAAACCATGAGATCAAATAAATTGGATTAGCCAACTTAAACTTGATGAGATATCCTAAATTGGATTATCCATGCCCTGCTTTTCGGTTTATTTAAACGTCTGTTTCTGTGTTTAAAACGAGGCTGAATGAAACAACTGGGATGTTACTTATTGCATGGTTGATTTCTTAGAAAATTCATATATAGGTTGCTCCTTTGGAAATGAAACATACTTAATGTAAGCACACAATTATGGGTCAGATCTTGTTATTAAAAAAAGAAGAGGAATATGGCTACTGTCTTCAAGAAATGAAGTGCATTGCTTTTGATCCATATGGCTAGCAAAGAGGAGTATTAAACAGCTGAACATGAGAGTATAAGATGTCATCAAGGAAGAGCCTCTGTGCATATGAGTATTAGGAGCTTCTTTTCAAGTGATGATTTGTTAGCATCAATGGGTCTATTGTTGTTTGGAAGACTGAGGTTTGTGTCTTGCCTGTGACAGCTTAGATCTTACCATTAATGGTGGCCAATCACATGGTCTGCCCATGAATAAAGAAAATATTTTCTTCCATGCATGTTTTGACATGTTACTTTCAGTTGTGCCTGGCTTTAGAATTAGAATTTGAAATTAATTTATTCAAAATTTTTAATTAATGTTTTTCCTATGTGGACTAGGCCAGATATAGCCAGAGAGTGGGGAAGAAGAGATTTGTGATGGTCGCAGATGGATGATGACAACACCAAGGAAACATTCTCTTCTCAGATAGTTTTGAGTAGTCTTTCTATTTGTTAAATATTAGTAGACTTGTATTTCAGTAGGGACAAATGCTTTAAAAAGTATCCATTATAGGCCAGGTGCGGTGGCTTACGCCTGTAATCCCAGCACTTTGGGAGGCTGAGACGGGCGGATCACAAGGTCAGGAGATCGAGACCATCCTGTCTAACACGGTGAAACCCTGTCTCTGAGAAAAATACAAAAAATTAGCTGGGTGTGGTGGCTGGCACCTGTAGTCCTAGCTACTGGGGAGGCTGAGGCAGGAGAATGGCATGAACCCAGGAGGTGGAGCTTGCAGTGAGCCGAGACCGTGGCACTGCACTCTGGCCTGGGCGACAGAGCAAGACTCCATCTCAAAAAAAAAAAGTATCCATTATAAAGCTGAAAATTAAAAGATATATGCTGGCATCATTTGATTAACAAGTTCTACTTCATATAGAGTAAGAACTTTTTCATCGGAATCTTCCATTTTCTTAATAGCTGTTTTTTTCATTCTCAAACTGTATGCCCTTCACCATCACCTGACATTGCAGCATAAATGTCTCCATTTTCCTGTTTCTGAAAAATCCATCTCAAACAATTCTGCAGACAATAAGATGGTTAGAATCACAGATAAACAATTAGAAGCTCTCGACAGTGATCATCAAGCTTTAAAGTTTACAAAAAAGGACAAACATGTCCCTGTTCTATCAATGTAAATCTTCATCTTTCTACTGGAGCTTCCTTACATCTTGGTTTCCTTTAAGCAATATGTTTAATTTGGTTACTATGCTGTAGTTTATCAAGATGCTTGTTCAAAGCATGTCCTATAAATATACAAATTGATTTTTAAAGTGCTTGTAAAGAAACCTGCAAATAACAACAAGCTTTTTACAAAATGCCAAAGTACAGATTGGATTCACAGAATGACTTCTCTGTTTTAATAGCCTAACTGTATACTAATTTGTTGCAGCTTTAAATTAGATGGAAATGTGGTAATGGCAACATCAAGCAATCAGATTTCTTTCCTCTCCTATCCAAACTTTACGCCTTAATTTAACTGCAGTTTTCAATGAAAAATTGATGAATTGTTGTTTAGAGACATTTAAATTGTACAACAGTTTTAGGAAATAATGAATAATTTACCTTTAAAATAACAAATGAAATGAAGAGTGCCTCATGAGATTCCATTAGGAAATTCTCACCAAGACCCCTTTATCTGCACCCATATTGTGAGTCGTTCAACCCTTAAGACAGTGCTGAGAGATGATTTTATTGGCATATCTTTTAGTATTGTCAAGAATTAGGCTTTCAGTAAATACATTTTTCAGTCATAATCAAATGCTTTATCAAAAAGTTCCTAAATGTATTTCTCAGTATTATCAGACGCTCAGAAAAATCTGCCCCTAACCTTAAGTAATAAGCACAGTCTTTGTCTTCAAGGATTTTTTTAATCTAGTTGAGGAAAAGAGATTTTTATACATTTAACAGAGTATAGTTCCTGGTAACATATGATCAAATTGAATGATCCTAGCAGCAGTATTTCTAAGAATTATGGAATGTCAGAGAAAGGATAAGCCTGAAGGAGTCAGGACAGTGCAAGAGGGCACCATGGAAATGTGGAAATGGAGCCAGACCTTGAAAAATGGGTGAAATTTCTATTCAGGAGTGGAGGGAGAAAGAATATCTTGCTAAACTACAAAATTCTGAGTTCCATGCACGCGGACACCATACCTATATTTTGTTCACTGATAGCTCTATCTCTGGTGTCCTACTTGGTATTTCTTAAAGAGTTGATGAACTAGTGGATAAAAGCCTACCATTCCTCAGTTCTTGAGTTTTCACTTGAAGGCAATTAAAGGTTGAAGGGATTCTTCATTTTCACTACTTGCGCTTTTCATTTTTGCTTCAAAGACATAAAGGAATTGCTAAAAAAATGTGTATTGCAAAATATAACACTATTTCCAACTGTGTTCCTCGTAGTGCTTAGCATATTTTTGTGATAATTATAAATAATTTATAAAATGTGTAATTATCATAATGTAGCAATAAATGTCTTCTTTGGCAAGTTTCACTTCACAAAGCGAGATCACAATTATACTCACTTCTGCTTAAAATGAGCTTGTCTCCAGTTGTCCACATTGCTCTATCCATCCTCAGTCTTATTCAATGTCTGGTTCATGGTAGTAGAATTGACACCAATTTGAAGAGTCATATACGATGTTTTTCTCCGGTGGTGTGATTGTGATTCATTTTTGCCATCTTTTAAAATTCAATTTTATCATGCACTTACTGTGAAGTTAACATGTATTACTTTCATAAGAAGAGGAAAATAATGAAGTTGTTGTTTTTCTTTCTTTCAAGAGGATTACATATGTTGTACTTCAATAATAATTCCGTTTAAGCACTATGCAAAGTTAATTATTGTAAAACCTTTAATTACCTATATCCAGTTAGTGAAGTTACTGTAATGCCACTTCACACAAGGAAATATAATGCCTTACACAGATGTGCACCCACAGGTACCCCTTCCCTTTCCTTACCCTTCCCAGACACCTTCCCCTTTGATTTCAGAATTATCTTTCAAAGAGATATGACACCAAGATGCCTGTGCACTAACTCCTTGTCCTTCACAATATATTGCCAGCCAATTTCTGTGCTCCATTCCCCACTCACCCCTCCACCACCCACAGTATCAGCCTTTCTCATTGTCTGCCTGCTACACAGGACTACTCTCTGCTGTTACACTTGTTCCTGAACTATGCCTTTGCTCTGTGGAATCCTCTACCCAGAATTGCCTTTCTCCCTTTCCACCTGCAGGATTCCTACTCATCTTGACAGCTCTCAGATGTCAATTCCACTACAAAGCCATTTTTAATCTGCTTAGTCAGCATTAATTGATTCTTTATCTGAGTTCCCCAAAACTGTATGTAAACACCTGGTGTGCTCATTATCACAGTTTGCACACCTCTCCACTTGAGTGAGCTCCTAGACAGCACTGGAAGCTGTGATAGACCCTTCTATCACTCATTTTATATCTCGTGTTAATCCATTCAATATGAATTTGACTACGGTTTATTAATGAGTTATTGAATGAGTTGGGTCTGCTTTTAATTTAAATGCAATATAATGTTTTCAGTGTGTTGACATATATTAATAGTAGGTGCTTAAGAAATATTTGCTGAGTAAATATTGAAGGAATGGCATAGGGTTTTTATATTAGATGCAGAGATGGTAATTGAATCCCTGGTTTGGACATTCGATGTTGACAGTTTTTAGATGGTGCCTTTTGGTTTTCAGTTATAAAACCTTTAGTAACCCTAGTAGATAAACTCCATTTCCCCTGCATTGCAGAAAATCTACAGCTGTTGTTTTGAAATATAGCACAAAGACAAGATGATTAAAGTACTAACATTTTTTTGCAAGTTCTGAAACTCAACTTTGACACCATTGATGAATAAAAAGGGAATTGATTACAACCTAATTATACATTTTTCAAAAAAGATAACACAGCGTTTCCCCAAGTCAGATCATGGCAAATCTGATCTGTATTTGCTGCCTTCTTTCTAATAATATCTACATTTATTGTGAGATAAGTGATTAGGTTTGAAATAATAAGCCACAGACATCCACTTGGAGAACTAGGTAGGCAGTAGCTAGTATTGGATAAAGCTCAAAATGGAGTTAAGAGCCAAGTGGTCCCTGTGAGAACCACAAATTCTTTTGCCTTGAATATGACTTCTCAGTCTCTCACATTGTTGGAGAGACTGCAAGGATTTCAGAATGGCCTGCAGGTAGAAAAGAAGTCACGGATCGTACAGTCCTTACCAGTGATCAGGAACTTTGGTAAATAGTGAAGGGACCTGATTTCATTCACCCTTTATTCTTTAATAAGGTACTTGAGTTAAAAGAAAAGCCCAAAGAGCAGAGTTGATAATTGCCTGGAGACTCGTAAGTGTAGTCTTGTTTATGGAATTGTGGCAGAGTGACTACATGGTTCATTTATTCATTTATACATTCATTCAATCAATAGGTATTTTTTTCTGGATACTTATTATGCCTCAGTCCATGTTATAAGGAAATAACAAAGCAGTGAACCAAAAAAGCCCCTCTCAAATAAATGTAAAATGTGTCAGATGGTGATGAGTAGTATAAAGAAAGAAGAAGCAGGAGAAAGATGATAGTGACAGAGAAATATATAACAGGCAAGGAAAGCCATGCTAATAATGTGATATTTGAACAAAGATCTAAAAGAAATGAGGGAGTAAGCTATGCAGACATCTGAAGGAAGAAATGAATTATTCTAGAGTTTTGTTCTACTAAATGTTGTCTACAGACCAAAAGCATAGATATTAAATGAGACCCTTCTTAGAATTGTAAGTTCTCAGGTCTCAACCCAACCCTACTGAATCAGAATCTGCATTTTATCAAGATTCCCCAGAGAACTTGTATGCACATTAGAGTTTGTGAGGCATTGCGCTAACATACTTGGAGACCCTGCAAAAATTGTCACTTGTCACTGTTGGGTTGGACTCCCTCTACCTGGAGAACTGGGCAAAGTCACATGAGGCTGCATCACTAGATTTGATTTCTGGCATGTGTCACCCAATGATTGGTCATGGCTCAGTGGTTTTAGTAGGGATAGGTCAAACTGCAGGAGATCTAAGAAGTTCATGTGCCATTCAGCTCTACTTTGTCTACCCCGCCCATCTAAATACCAATATCAAGCAAATTCCTAAGTCTTGCTAGAACTCCTCAACTAGTGAGACAATGAACCTATTCGGGCTTCATTGCCTTTAGTTATGACCTCTTCAGCAAGTGAGTTTAGAAGCGGTGAGTTGGGATGAAGTAACATTGACTCCTATCCTCACAGATGACTCTATGAAGCAAGGGAAAGTCATTAAGGCTTCACTATAAAATTTGAATAACTTACCACACTTTAATGCAGAAACTCATGTAAATAATCTATTTCACTCCTTTTAAACTGTGAGGCTAATTCAGAAGGAAAACTATTTCTTCTTTTCAGCAATAAGTGAAACTTTGATGTTATTTGGGGTAACCACTGTCACAGAGCTTAAACCACAGTTGGACACCACGGTGCATTTCTCTATGGGGTCAAAGATATAATGAAAGCTTGACATGAATATGCAATTTATCCCCTGAAAAATATAGACACCTTCTGTACCTGAAGGTTCTCAGAAATGAAAGTACGTACGCCATCCAAGAAGCATACTTACAATGCAAGACATATTTCTTTCTTTAAATCAACATCTATGTAGGCTTATGCATATGAATGAGCAGCTGCAGCATGTTGAAACATTTTCCCAACTCATGTAACTGCATCGCAAATACCCAGGAAAGATTTTTAAAGTCCAGCTGTGGATCTTGATCAGAAATTGCGTCAGAATCATCAGAGAACATTTAAGATAAGCTTTCAGAACAGAAAGTACCGTACTGACTTGGACTGGACAAGACCAGTTTTCTAGTGCAAATTCCAACTCAGGTGAGATAGAAGCATAAGTTTCATACTTGAATGTTTTGTCACTAACATTACATCTTTTCTTTGCATTCTTAATACACAAGGAGAAATGAATGCACAACCTAGTTAACTTGATAGATTCTATGTAGTTTAACTAGAATCACTAAGAAATAGAAATTAAAAGTTTTAAGAATCCTTAAAGATCATCTTGTTAAGTTTACTCATTTCACAGATGGAGGAACTAAAGTTCAGCATCTAGATAGGAAAGCCGTTTAATATTTTAAAATTGGTATAGCTGTTAAAGGTGAGGCTAGCTGAGATGTTAGTAATTTCCTTGATTTTTAAAATTTACTATAGTAGCTCATGATGGGGAGTGGCTTTAACAGCCCAAGGAATGGAATGCAATGAGATTATTATAATCAAATGGACGTAAAGGGGTCAAAAAATTTCTGAGGGAGCCTCACCACTTTCTCGTGCATACTGCATCACTTTCATTTCTAGCATGTTACTGCTGTTAATTGCTATTGTTTCTCTATCACAACTGAGTGATGTATACATGACAGCATTATTGTGAGTGTAGGCAACTATTGTTAATTTTAAAATAGCCACAAGTCTGGAAATAGTTATTTTTTTCAACAAATAGTTCAAATATATTACAATTTTTCTCTTTCCATCCTACCTTCTTTGTGCACACCCTTTATCCAGCCAGCCAGCCAGCTGCTTATCCATTCATTTATCTGTTACCAATAAGCTTATCTTTAGTGATACTCTTTATTGCCAAATATTAAATTTCACCTAATATGTTACATTAATTATGTTGTAGTTAATCTAGTTATCATATTCTAATTTTTACTGAAATATTAGGAAAGAAACTTAAATAAAACTTTACATGACTCTAGATTTTTATTGCTTAGACATTTCTTTCTCCAAAACTCTCTCCCACACATGTACACATTCTACTAACAGAAAAATGCCTCTGCCAGCAACTAGACATTTCCCAGGAAGTCTCTTCACTTATTGTATCCTTTTAATAGCCTTCTCCTAGTTGCCTTTGTTTCCTCCCCAACCGCCATCTAACCCATAGCAGCGTAGACTATGACCAAAAAGATTATTCCTGAACGGCCTGCAGATTCATTCATGAAAGGTCCTTTCCAGATTCCTTAATAATTAATCATGCTGCATACCTCTCCCCATGCCCAAAAGCCAGTTTTTGACCTCAAGTAATATAATAAGGGCAAAAGCAGGTATCACTTCCTAACTCTTAACTTAGAAAACTCTCTTCATCTCATTATCTATCCTGGGAATGCTACATCTTTAACTCATATCAAAGGGGTTAAAAATATTTACAAAGCTGATTATAGGTTAATAATAGATATAGCCTCCTCTCATTGTATGATTACAGTTCCCATCCCCATAAAAACTTTCATTCCATAATAAAGTATATTTATCTTTGACAGTTTCATCTTGTGATTTTATATTATTTGAGGGGTATCTTGACATTTAGTGATATCAATCAGTCACTCATTAATACTGGAAATAGCCAAATAAATCCTTGTGCTAGAGACATTTTGACAACAAGGAGACCTCTTAGATTCACATCTATCATTAGCAACACCCAGATCAAATGCATGGAAATAAAGGGTTCTAATACTACTCTTGACTCTACAAGTATTACAAAATGAACACAGATCTTCACTAGATAATCCTTCAATTTGATAAGGAATTTCAGGGTGTTAGAGAACTGTAAAAGAATGTTCCACAGAGATATGCAAAGAGGACTATAAAGCAAGACAGTTTTAAAACTTTCTGACTTCACTCTATATTCTGGGTGCCCAGTAGAGTTTACCCTCACATCTCTTTAAATAGCTATTTGTCAGTACTCAAATTTAGTAATGAGTAATGAGGCACTTTTCTTGTCCTGTCCCTCACTCTGCAACTTTATTGAGCACACCTAAGTCATATCACTTTTCTGAACATGGATTCCATTGTTTGTTAATTAAGGTGGTTTGAGAGATTAGTTTTAAGGCCCTTTCCAGCTGATGTTCTATGAAGTTTAGTTTATTGTGTCTTCTAATTAAAACATGCCATCAAATAACAATTATTACAATAAAGTAATTTCTAAACGTTTCCTTTTTCCTCATACATTTTAAACACACAGAAATTATCTTTCACCTACTCAGAAGAAGGGGAAAGATCTGTATCTGTGTAATTTGCTGTCTCTGTGTACCATGGGATTTGAAACATTCAATGATGATTTTAAGTTTAATTCAAGTAGAAGCATTTATTGTTTCTTGGGGGTTTCAAGATTAACGACTTACTGTTCATGATCTTTTTGTTTATAGAACCATTGTGACCTAAATCTTATCAGTTTAATAAATTAAATTCTAATTGCTAAACTTGCAAATAGATTTTTTTGAGGCTACAAGAAAGTAATGTAAAAAATCAATTTCAAGACATTAAAGATGCAGAAAGCTGAAATAGTGGAGATGTCTTGAACTGTCAGAATCACAAGTAGTGGCAGCTTTAGGGTAGAAACCCAAGCCCAAGAAATAGAAAGTGTACATCTTTAATGTGCTTTTTAGATTCCTAATTCACATAGAATTCTTGAAAGACTCATCACCTAAGTCTTTAAAAGACAAAAATTCCAAATTGCACTTTATTTCAAGATAATCTCTCATTTTCCTCTTAGCTTCCTCACATTTATCATGTTCCCATTGCTAAAAGTAATTTACTTTATTACTGAAGAATTGCTGGCACATTGGTAAAATTAAGCAATGGCAGGACGACATTCATTCATTCAATCTTTATTCAGCTAATATTTATTAAATTATTCCAGTGAGTGACATGCTGCCTTGCACTCTAGAGATACAATGGTGAGCAAAATAGACACGGCTCCTTCCTTCCCTGATGCACCTACAGTCAGCCAAGTAAAATCACACTAACGAATTATACAAAGTGAATGCTCAAGAAAAAGAAGAGAACTTGGATCCAAAATCTTAAAGTCTAGGTACTCGAATGTACTCAGAGAATACTAAACCAGACCAAACGAAGACAAACAAAAGCTCTGACCTAGAGGACAGGGTCAAGAAGGCATTCCACGGGAATAATACTTTCTTTAATCTGAAGGGTGAGTAGATATTGTCAAAGCATAGCAGAAAAAGGAGTTGTGAGGAAGAGTATTTCAGGAGGGAAAGATATCTGAAGTGTATCTGAAGGAGAGAGGATGGTGCAATGGAGGGACTGAAAGCAAACCAGGGAATGTGGGAGACACACTGGAGGAGGCAGAAGAGACAAGCAGAGACAGATCACACAGGACTGTGTTATTTCTCCTAAAAACAATGAAAGGACCTTTGAAAGGTTTTAGGCCTGAGGCTGGCAAGATCAGATTTGCTGTTCACAAAGATGGCTCTGGCTGCTGAATAGCGAGTAGGCCAGAAAGCACTGGAGAGGCTGGGGTAGGACGAGTTGAAAGGCATGAATCTATGTGAGAGATGGTGCTAGTTGGATAAGCGTGGCGGCAGGCCAGCAGTTCAAGGGTGCAGTGAGCTATGATCACATCACAGCAATCCAGCTTGCAGGACAGAGCAAGACCCTATCTGTAAAAAAGGTAAAATAAAAAATAAAGAGTGGTGGCAGAATAGGTAGAGAGAAGTAGATAGATTCAGGGAAGGATGCAGGCAGTAAAACCAATAGACATAAATATTGACCTATAAATATACAAATTCATCCATTTCATGAAAACATAGAAAGCATGATTGACTAATTAAAAAACTAACAAACCCTTCACAGAAAAGCATGTTTTTTTCATATTTATTTATTTATTTATTTATTTATGAGACAAAGTCTTGCTCTGTCGTCCAGGCTGGAGTGCAGTGGCGCAATCTCTGCTCACTGCAAGCTCCGCCTCCCGGGTTCACGCCATTCTCCTTCCTCAGCCTCTCGAGTAGCTGGGACTACAGGCGCCCACCACCACACCCAGCTAATTTTTTGTATTTTTAGTAGAGACGAGGTTTCACCGTGTCAGCCAGGATGGTCTCGATCTCCTGATCTTGTGATCCACCCGCCTGGGCCTCCCAAAGTGCTGGGATTGCAGGCGTGAACCACTGCTCCCGGCTATTCATCTTTATATTCCTTCTTTTCCCTTAGTACAGTGTCTGGCTAATAGTAGGCATTTAAATACCAAATTTAAAAAAAAAAAAGAAGAATGACAATTAACTTATTTTATAGAAACTCTGTTTTTACTTTTTAAAACAATGTGTAGCTAAAGCAGAGTAAAATATAGATGAGAGAAAAAGAAAGATGGAGAGAGAATGGGACATGGTTACAAGAAAAAGAATAATTAAAACTCGCATGTATGAAGCACTCACTACAGGCCTGACACCTTTCTGAAATCTCTGCATGTGTTAACTCACATGATATAGGTTATATTCACTTACTCATTTTACAGATGAGGAAACTGAGACACAGAAAGCATAAGTGGTTTTCCCAAGGTTAAAAACTATACAGTAGAGTAAAACAAAGTTTCAGTCTCAGGCAGAAAGGCTCCAGAACAACCCGTGCACCATCCTGTTTCTCATAAAAGGAAGAAAACATAAACAGATTCATGCTGTGATAAAAGGCTTGAAGAGGAAACAAATAAAATAGTTTGGAATGGGTGTGGAGAAACCAAAAGAAAAAGATGCCAGGAGAGGGATATGGAGGGACAAAGTTTGTCAGACAAGGAAATAGAGTTAGGAGGGTTCATGCTGGTGGAGTTAGAGAGTTTAGCACCCAGTTGTAAATGAGAACAGAGGAGTCCAACAGTAGCGGCTTGGAGTAGGGCCTGGATTAGGAGCAGATACAGGCTGAGAGAGTATGTTTTCTTTCTCTTTTTAAAATTGTTGTTGTTCTTTTGGGGGATGTGGGAGTCTTGGGCTTGGCTCTAGGAATAGTTTGGCTCTAGGAATAGTTTGGCCCCAAGCTGTCATAAAGGCAAGCAGAGGGCTCACCACTTACTAGCTGTGAGATCTTAAGTGAGTGACAACCTCTCTGTGCCAGAGAGTCTTCACCAGGAATGTAGGGGTAATCATATTTACCTTCCAGAGTTGCTGGAAGAATTAGTGAAAATGGATGTAGAATGTTCAGAATGGAGTAGGCCATCCGTAAATGACAGCTAGTGTAATAACCTTCAACACATATTTGAGTGAGCATTGCGCTGCCCTTTGCTCTAATCAGCCCTTTGCACCATACTTACAAGTATCCCTGAGAGGGTCAAAGAGCTTCACAGAGTTTGGGAAGCAGCAGTAGTTAAGAATTTCCTTACTTTCTGCTGATAGGCCTGAAATATAGAAAGAGAAAAAAAAAAAAAAAGAATTCCTACTGTGAAATCGGATAGATATGTTCAAATTCCAGCTCCACCATTAACAGCTCTGTAGCCTTGGAAAATTACTTCACTTCTTGGAATCTCATTCTTTATCCGTAAAATGATGATTCACACCTATCTCACAGGATGACTCTGGGGATTAAATGAAGGAGTACATATAAAATGCCTGGCAGTGTCCTGACAGATAGTATGTCCTCCATAAGTGATAACTATCATTATTGTCATAATTATCAGAAACACCAGAAACCCTATAATGTGGCTATTATGTGGAGAGAGAGATAATTAGACCCAGAGGGGGAAAGGAACTTGAGAAAACCCTTGGGAGACTGTGGATGCAGGCATTTACAGGATGTCTTCAGTATCAAAACTGATGTGGAGATAATGCCCTGTGTGGAAGTTTCAAATAAACTGTCCTCTGAAGAGTCCTGGGGTCTGGCAGAGGGATGGCAGGAGCAGGGATGGGGAGTGTAGGAGGCGACAACCTGGCCCCTGGCCCCAGTCCCACTCCAGCCAAAGCAACCTTTGTTTTTCATGTTTGGTCTTGGATACATGAAGCAAGGATCTTACTACCAAAAAACAGTTTTAAAGCTGTTTATCAGAAGGCAAGAAATGCTCTTCAGATTAAGGTATTTGTGTGCTTAGGATGAAAAAAGCTGTAAGCTCAGTTATTTTTCCACTAGAATGTAAACTCCATGGGAGCATCACGTTTTGTCTGTCTTGCTCACGGCCGTGTCCGAAGTGCCTAGAGAAGCACCCAGCACAGAGTGGGCACTCAGTACATATTTGTGGAATGAACTAATGCACCAAACAAATGACCATACCTTGCAGTTTCTCTTTGAACTATAGGTAGCAAAGTAAATTCATCCCCACTGAAATGCTTGTTGGGAGTTCTGTTAGTTAACTAGAGCTTCCAAATATTGACCTTCAATGCTGAAAAAATAGCCATTCTATGGGAGCAGATTTTCTTTGCTTCCAAGAATGATTCTGACACTCCTGCTGACCAGGTTAGCTAAAGACAAACACACACTTAGTTTTACTTTGGTTGTTTGGTGCATGAAAGCAAAAGATTAAGCAAACAAATAAGCATATCTCCTAATGGTCTTAATAGTGGCATTGAGAATTTGAAAATAGAGTCTTGGAAACAGTAATTGAAATATAAAATATTAACTAGCACAAGTATAAGACTTTGCAGTTTACAAAGCACTCTCATGTGTGTTTCTTATTGAATCTACAGAACAACTCCAAGAGGTAAATAGACTGGTGGTATTATCATCATTCTAATTTCGTAGATAAGAGAAGTAAAGCTCAGTGAAGTTAAGTGACTCGCTCAAGGTCACACAACTAGTAAATACTATGAGCCAAACTTGCACCCAGATGCTCTGATTCCATTTCTTGTGCTCTTTCTTCAGCATCATACTCTAATTAGTTTTATTATCCAAATAGTAACTAGCTGGAGCATAGAATTATCACGCTTTCCATAAGTTTGCTAAACATATTTTGAGAAAACTTATTTGCCTGTTTGATGAGTGAATGCTTGGTGGTATATTAACTTTATTTTTAATGCTAACATAATACGTGGGTTCAAAAATCAAAATAATATTAAAATGTGTACACTGAGAAGTCACATATCCTCTTCATCTCCATTGATCCCAATTTCTTCTTGCCCCTATTAGTAGCCAGTTAAATTAATGATAAACTTATCTAAATAAAATCTGAAACTAAGACCATAGAGGAATACAGGTAAATTTTATTGGTGTTATTTTAAAGAAGAAAAAAATGCTTAACAGGAGAATGTGTAATGGCCTGGGAGTTAAGGAAAGAAACATTGTGATTTCTTAGTTGGCTTACCACTGACACCTGCTTTTCATGCCTAAAGATATTTTCCCAGATCAGAAATAATTTTATAGCATTAGATATTCCTTCCTTCCTTTCTTTCTCTCTCTTTTCTTTCTTTCTCTTTCTTTTCTTTCTTTCTGTCTTTTTTCTTTCCTTCCTTCTTCCCTCCTTCCTTCTTTCTTTCTTCCCTTCCCCTTCCCCTTCCGCTTCTCCTTCCTTCCTTCCTTCCTCCCTCCCTCCCTCTCTTTTCTTTTCTTTTCTTTTGTTCTCTTTTCTTTTTTATTGAGACCGGGTCTTGCCCTGTCACCCAGGCTGGAGTGCAGTGGTGCAATCTTGGCTGACTGCAACTTCTACCTCCTAGGCTCAAGGGATCCTCCCACCTCAGCCTCCCAGGTGGCTGGGACCACAGGTGCACACCACCACACCCAGCCAATTTTTTTCTATTTTTGGTAGCAACGGGATTTCACTATGTTGCCCAGGCTGGCCTCAACCTCCTGAGCTCAAGCGATCTGTCCACCTCAGCCTCCCAAAGTGCTAGGATTACAGGCATGAGCCACCGCACCCGGCCTAGATTTTTCTTTCAGTGTGACTATCCTAATAACCAATGTGCTGTAGATTGCCAAGGGATCACAAGTTACAAAAGAAATCTCCATGCAATTGTACTTCATTAACTGGTGTGATTTTCTAGAAAAAAAAAGGAACACAATAATCTTTGAAGAGGTTACTGGCATCTAAAGGGATATGAAATCAAGGTTAAAACCACCCCATTCCCTTGGAAATATGTGCAAAAATTAACCAGTTTCATATCATAGACATCTTCCTATAAAGATATTTATAATCCTTCTTCATTATGCAATAGTCAATGCATAAATACCTCTGTTGAAGGTCACTCAGAAGAACTGATTTTATAAACGATTGATTTCTTAGTAATAGAAATAATCATACCCCATTTATCCAAGTTTTTAATATAATCATGCACCACATAATAATGTTTGAGTTAATAATGGATCACATATACAACAGTGGTCTTATAAGATTATAATACCATATGTTTATAGTTTTTTTATATGTTTAGATACACAAATACTTACTGTTGTGTTACAGTTGTCTAGAGTATTCAGTACAGTAACAGTAGCATGCTGTACATATTTGTAGCCCAGGAGCAAGGGGCCATATCGCACAGCCTAGTTGTCTATTAGGCTATACCATCTAGGTTCATGTAAGTGCACTCTGAGATGTTCCCATGACAGGCAATCACCAAAAGACATAATTACCATCGTTAAGCAACACACTGCTGTATTTTTATTTTCTCTTAAATATTTGAGTTTCCTACAAAAAAGAAAAAGAAGTATTTGAATTATTTAAAAATAGGCATTATTCATTGTGGGAGATTTTCCCAGTATGCAGAAGAAGGAGTAGTAGAGTTTTAGAGACAATTCCCCGCTGTTGTACACTTAGTAACAAGCAGCAGAAACACAGAGAGTTCTAAAAGAAACACAATTATCTATAAAATTGCAGACAAATAGTTGCTTTAGGTAACTATTAGTGAGAAATAATAAAAGTAGTGTGTCTACACAATCATTATCAAAACAAAGCTGAAACAAACTCCAAAGAAATGAAGATGTGAAGATTATTGGGAAGGGTGCGGGAGGCAGAAGGACATGCTGAGAAAATTGCTGAGGAAAATCAAATGTTTTCAACTTGGATAGTTCTATTTATCATTAGGAACGCATTTTTCCCTCCTTCTAAAAGATTCAAGAGAAAACGTTTTTAATAGTCCGCTGACATATGGATGTTTAATTTTCTTATCGAAAGCAAAAAAATTGGATTTTCTTATTAATCTCTTATGTGTTCATTTTGTGATTGTTGATGTTGAAATATTAAGGATACATTATTGTAATTTTTTCTCATAATTTGTATTTTCCATCTTTGACTTTCTTAACTATAAACCAGAAATAAAAAGTAAAATTTTACAGAAAGCCTGAGAGTACAGAACAAGCTATAAAGAAAATCAAGTATAATATCTAGCTTTAAAGCATAATGTATATTATTTTATGAAACAAGAGCTGGTCTTTAGAAGAAAAAAAAATAAGTGCACTTATCAAGCATTTACTATATGTCAGGCAGTTTTCTTAGGCACTTTTCATCTAAATTTATACGTCCAAATGTATGTCTCCTCTTATCATCCTCTCCCCAGCTATACCTCTCCTTGAATGTTTACTCAAATGACACCAAATTGCTCATCATTCACCCAACAAGCCTTGATGTTTCATCCTCTGGGGCTTAGTAATTATATTCTGCCCAGAATTCCCTTTTTCCTTTGCCTACTCAACACAGTTTTACTTACTTTTTTTTTTTAATTAGAAAACTTTTTAATTGGTTTCCAAAGGAGGCTATAGACTACATTGAAACTAATCTTTGTACAAAAGCCAAAAAAAAAAAACACAACACCAAACACCAAGAGACAAAAGGTAGGAGGAAAGACAAGAAAGGAAGATACAAAAGGAGCAGGAAGAAACTTACTTAGGGACAAGATTAGCATCATACAGGGGAAAGAGCAAGATGAGAGAGCATTTAAAAGCATTTACCCACACAGCCCTGGTGATAATTGGATTGGAATCAACAACAAGCACAGCATGAGATTATTAAGAGGTTTTAAAAGGCAACAGTCATGTGGACGGGTTATTGCCAGTGTTAAGAGAGAAATAAACTTGGGTTTTTGGGCACCAGAGATTGGAGCACTACCCCTCCCTTCCAGAGAATGACAGACTTAGGAAGAGGAAGCAGGCCCTGGGGCAGCTGCCACTGGAACACACCTTTACTTTCAAAGAACAAGCTAGGCCGGGCACAGTGGCTCGCGCCTGTAATCCCAGAACTTTGGAAGGCTGAGATGGGAGATTCACCTGAGGTCAGGAGTTCAAGACCAGCCTGGCCAACATGGTGAAACCCTGTCTCTACTAAAAAATACAAACCTTAGCCGGGCATAGTGGTGGGCGCCTGTAATCCCAGCTACTTGGGAGGCTAAGGCAGGAGAATAGCTTGAACCCGGAAGGGGAAGGTTGCAGTGAGCCGAGATTGTGCCATTGCACTCCAGCCTGGGCGACAAGAGTGAAACTCCATCTCAGAAAAAAAAAAAAAAAAAGAAGAAGCTAGAGACATTCTCCTCTAGGAAGCCTTCCCTAACCATACCCTCCATCCTCAGGAGAGGAACACTGCTTCCTCTGTGCTACCTCAGCATCTTGTGTTGTTGCCTTTCTCCCTCAGGCTTGTACTTCATGTAAGCAAGCATCTCACCTCGCCAGAGACTATGAGCTTCATGGGGGAAAGGAGTGACTCTAGTAGGAAGTCAATAAATGTTTGATGAATGATTCAATCAACTGATCAATAAAAATTTGAGTGCCAGTAATATTTTTAAGCCTAAGCATCATGAAAATGGGTTGGTTCATGTGGAGAAGCTGTTGCTAGTCCTTAAAATAATAAAAATAAATGGTAAACAGTTCAACAAAGCCAAAGGAGAGGTTTTGCTCTACACCGTCATGAAGGTCCGCTTATGAAGGAATGAACTGGGTTCAAGGATTCAGAAAAAAATCACAAGTGAATGTAGAAAGAACAGGTAGTAACTAATTATAATACTTGTTATCATCATGGAGTGCCCAGTATGTCTAAATATTTATGTACATTATGCCATTTAATTCTCACAAAGCATTGTAAACATTGTTATTCCCATTTTGTGAATGATGGAATAAAATCCCAGGGAAGTTACATGACAATTAAGTAGCAGAGGCAAAATTCTGATAATGGCCTGCCTGACTCTGGTGTCCATTTGAAACAGCACATCTCCAAGATGGGCCAACAGCCAGATCTTAACTGCCAATCTCTGGGTCCTCACCTATTCCTCACTTCTTTAGAAGGAGAAAAAGGCCATCCTTGTTTAACTAGTATAGGCTAAGTTCATGGATTTTACAGCACTTTCCCTTCACAGCCTCATTAAACTTATATGCATGGCCTCAGGATCTGCAGAGCCACGTTTTGCTGCTAAGCCCTGGGGCTTTAGAATGACGCTTTGCTCTAAGAGAGCACTTTTCTTAAATCTGGCAAGTCATTGCTTAATAAAATATACACCAACTATCTGAGCAATTGAGGGAAGAGGGTAGTGATTATGGTTTAAAACTAGATGTAAAAGAAAGCAGATTACCACCGAAGTGAGAATTTCTGAATGTCATTTGGTCTAAATGGAACTGTGATTAGGAAAAGAAAAGAGACATCTGAAAAGGTCATGAAAAGAAAAATAATAGCAATTTTGAATTTCCACTAAATGGGTGAAATCTGGGGAATCACAAATGGAAATACTTTCTAAAGCACCCTACTCTAAAGCATCTAATGTAGAAGGTACAGATGCAACAGGAAACTGCATGCAACCTTTAAGGAGCAAGATATTTGGCTCATAATTAATAAATTCTATTTGAATAAAGTTAGATCAAATGTATATAAAATATGTTGCTGAGGTTATTATCAGTCTGACTTTAGGCAGCAGCAAAATTTTTTCTTTTGTAAAAGAAAAAAGTCAGGAAAGAAAAAGGCTAAGAAGGATGAGTTTCATTGTCAGTAAATGTGCATTATCTCTCTAGCCCTAAATGTGAGATTATGGATATAATGGGCTTAATTAATGAGCCACTGGAAAGTAAATATTCAGAAAAAATATAACTTCTTATGAAGAGAGGCAAAGATGTTTGAGGACAGAGCAGAAGTCAAATGTATGACCTTGTGACGTTTATTTAGCCTCTCCAACCTTCAGATTTCTCATCTGTGAAAAGGGACTAACATCTACGTCATAGGGTAATTTTGATGGACAAGTTATAATCATAATTTCCAGCTGATAGAAAGTATCCAGGAAGTATTAATTACTAAAACAATGAAAGTTAATGTTGCAAAGTGCCTATTGTATATCAGACAGCGTTCTATGTATTCCACGTATTAATTAATGTAATCCCTAAAATGAGCCTATGAGATAGGGGCTACGATTATTTCCTTTTCAGAGATGAAGAAACCAAGGCACAGAAAGGCTCAATAACTTGCCTAAGATCACACAGCAAAGTATTAATGCTGAGATTAAAATTCTGGTCTGGCTGTAGCCTCCCCGCTCTTGACCATCAGAGCCTGCTACCTTTTTATTGTAAAATGATAGCCTGTTTTGGTTTTTTCACAGCATTTGTCACCACATATAATTACCTTATTTATTTGCCACGGTCTTCCTTCTCCCAGTTGAAATTAAGCTCCATGAGAACAAGAACCTAATTGAATTTTAACTGTAATCCCAGGGGGATAATTCTCTAATCAAATAATTATTACTACCATGACACATGTTTACCTATGTAACAAATCCACACATTTTGCACATGTACCCCAGAACTTAAAAGTTGAGGGGAAAAAATAAAATAAAATTTTATCCTAAAAAAAGAACACTACAGAATAATTAATCCCAAAATGTCCATATCCCAATGCCTAAAACCTGTGATTATGTCACCTTACATGGCAAATAGGACTTTTCAGATGTGATGAAATAAAGGCTCTTGAGATGAGAAGTCAATCCTGGATTATCTGGTTGTGCTCAATCTAATCACAAGGGCCTTTTGATAGAAAAAGAGAGGCAGGAGAGTCAGAGAAGAAGATGTTATGACAGAAGCAGAGACCAGAGTGACAGCCTGAGAAAGACTAGACGGGGCATCGCTGGCTTTGAAGACAGGTTCTTCCCTGGACCTCTAGGAGGAATGCAGTGCTGTGGACAGATAATTTATTCCAATGAAACCTATTTTTGTCTTCTAAACTCCAGACTCTCAGATAAATGTATGTTGCTGTGAGCTACTAAGAAAAATTGATAATAATTGTATTTACTATTGGTAAATAAGAATGTTAAGAAACCATAAAAGATGAGAGAATCAAGTTAAAAAAGAAAGAAAATATATGTAAGAAATTAAGATTCCAAGAGACAATAGCAAACAAAAGCATTGCTAATAATGACTCAGAAGCACTCCCACAAATTAACTGGCAGTTTGTTTAGAAGAGATAACCTTGGCAAAATACATGGCACATGTATTTTCCCTCAATTGTTCATAATATAATTAAAGGCACACAATCTCATTTTTCCTCATTTTTCAAATTTGTAAGAAGGAGGAACACAGTGGAATCAGCATTGCCATGGAACACAAAGAAGAATACCAAAGATAAATAGGCTTAATTCATAACTCATTATAAAAAAAAAAAAAAAAAAAAAGGCAGGCCAGGCATGGTGGCTCACACCTGTAATCCCAGCACTTTGGGAGGCTGAGATGGGCGGATCATGAGGTCAGGAGATTGAGACCATCCCGGCTAACATGGCGAAAACCCATCTCTACTAAAAATACAAAAAATTAGCCAGGTGTGGTGGCAAGTGCCTGTAGTCCCAGCTACTCGGGAAGCTGAGGCAGGAGAATCGCTTGAATTCGGGAGGCAGAGGTTGCAGTGAGCCAAGATCACGTCACTGCACTCCAGCCTGGGTGATAGAGTGAGACTGCATCTCAAAAAAAAAAAAAAAAAAAAAAAAAGCATTCAGTGGAATCTCCCAAGATTAGTTTTAATATCCATATTGCTTCTAAGAAGAAGATATGATAATAGCATTTGTCAACATCCAAGTAACTGAGCAAAACACAGTGTCAAGGAGATAAAATGGACATTGTATGCTGTCAAGTGTGCTCTCAAAATTTCATGTGAATCTACTTTTTATTTATTATCTACCTCTACATTCCAGACAAACATACACTATCACTATTGAGTATACTTGGGTAGCAGTTCTAATATCTTTACTTTCCATTGGTACACAAAGGCAACAGTTTTCTATCTCTCTTCAGTTGGAGAAACTCAATTGTACATATATTGTGCCTCCTATGTTCCAGCCCTTTGCTAGGCACCAGGAACAAAGACAAAGCTCTCACTCTCAAAGGCTGAAAAAGCAAGGTCTACTTGGCTACCATGTTTGTCTGTCTGAGACATCTGTCTACATCTTGGATTCTAATGCTGCATTAAACATCTAACCTCTGTTCAAACTGAAGGTATGTTGTTAGTATCATAGGCCCAAATCAAGCCTATGGTGTACAAATGGACACTTTTGTGACTTCTGTTAAGCGCCAACCCCAAATCAAAAGCCATTTTCCTTTCTGGATATTAAACAACAATGAAGAGGCAGAATTTTGATTTAGGATATATTTATAGTATGGAATTTTAAAAGGTAAATATTTCTCCTTTTCAAGACAGAAACTCAGATATCAGGATTATTTTCAGAACAAATCTGCTGCCTCTAAGTATTTTGATTAATTCCTCTAGCAGTAATTTCTTAAAGTATTTGTTTTTAATTCTGTATCCCATCAAGAAGTTAATTTTCCATCAACAGTTTTAGAGAAAATGTGGGCTTAAAAAAATTGTTTTAACACACTGATAAAATAATTCTTCTGACATATAGCTATGAGCAGTTCCCCAGGACTTTCTTTAGGCTATATTTTACAATGCCAGGACAAAAAAAGAACAAAGAAAGTCGAACACTACTTTTTTCTAACCTGGGAGTTGAGGGTACAGGGGAGATGTCATTTTAATACTATAACAGAACATGTAATTTTGAGTAAAGTTTTTAATTGTATTTCTAAAAACCTGGATCATATCCAAGTCAAATCTAGAGAGTGTGCCGGCCATCTCTGCCTGCCCACACCTACAGGGCAGGCCTATCAGCCTATCATTCTGCAGCCTGAGAGCCGAGTTTGTCTCTCCTCAAGTCTGGGACAGACCACAGACATCTGGCTTCAAAGGCCATAGTATTGTAATGACTAAAATAGAGAACACCTCCTGAGTGAAGAAAGAGGCACTGAAATGAAGTGATCAAAGCACAGACTCTGGAACCAGACTCCTGTGTTCAAACCCTAAATCTGTCACTTACTAGCTGTGAGACCCTGGGAAAGGTACTTAACCTCTTGGCGTATCAGTCTCTTTATTAATAAAATTGACATAATAGTAGCTATGTTATTAGATAATTTTGAAGATTAAGTAGGTTAATATTTATAAAGCTCTTACAACAGTGACTCGAAGATAATAAATCCCAAGTGTTGACAGGCAGAGAGATAGTGCGACTCCCATCCGACCTCACCACCACAGCAAGGTCAGTGACATTTGCCTTCTCCCTTCCCTGCACACCCCTTTGGGGCAACTGGCCTTTGTGATTTCCATTTTTCAGCACCACTCATTCAAATTGCTTTAATCTGATTTTGCTTGGCTAAATATATTTATTCATTAAACAACCATATATTGAATATCTATGATACATCAGCACTTTCTAGTTCCAAAAGCTGGGAGTGGTAGGGTAGGAAGCTTCTCCCTCCTGCTGTCCCACAATCATTACTCCCTCCACAATCACTCCCAATGTGATTTTCTCAGCTCTGCACCTGTCTCAGGGGATCTGGTAGCCAATGCTTATGTGATTCCAGCCATGCGATAGTACTGCTGTAATTTTATGTAAGCTGGTATGAGGCATACTCCCATTCATTAAAAAATGGCTTCTCTTTCCTAAATAACCCATCTATAGTTAGAATCCACCAAACAGTTTTCAGAGGCTCTTGTTCAAACAAATGGCCAACATGGGCTTACCTGAAAGATAAGTTCTGAAAGATCTTGAACTGGTCTGAATTAGGTGCAATGCCTGTTCTATAAATGGAACCACTTTGTAAGAATATGAGATCTGGCAAAATAGACAATCAGTATTTTAAAAATGAGTTAATAATATGACAGGACCAGTGAGAGAAGAAGGACAGACAATATTGTAGGAACCGTTGTGCCTGACTAGAGAGAAATTTCAAAATAAAGAGTGGGATATGGATCCTGGGGTAATTAATTTTGAGTCTAAAATGCAGCTAATGTGGGATACAGCATTGTATGTTATATTCCATTTTAAAAACCTGCCTATTTTAACTATAAGGTATGATCAGCTGTAAGATGCTACCTTATTTCAGGTATATGAAAATGTGGAAAAAGTTGCCTTTTACAATCGATGAAATATAGTGATCATTCACGTTTTCCTTGCAACTCACATGGTGAACAGTCACATGTGGCATAAGTGAGATTGGCTGTGGGTTTTTCTATGCATTTATGATAAGTTCACTCCTTTCATTCCTAATGAAGAGAGCAATTTGCAATGCAAGCAAAAGTAAGAATGAAGCTATAATAGAAACAATCTTGAATCACACTAATTTATTAAAAATCTTTTCTATGAGAATGCATGGACACAAAGAAAAGAATGACACACACTGGAGCCTACTTGATGGTGGAGGGTGGGAGGAGGGAGAGGATTTAAAAAAAAAAATCTACTGAGTATTATCTTTATTACCTGGGTGACTAAATAATCTGGACATCAAACCACCACAACACACAGTTTACCTATATAACAATCCTGCACATATATGCCTAAACCTAAAATAAAAGTTAAAAAAACTTCTTAATTTCAGTTCTTTGTACATAATTGCTAAAACATGATGTAACAGTGTGTAATGCACCATAGGGGAGAACTGATGTCCCAAGCTAGCAAAAGGGTAGTATGGCAGCCCTTTATAGGGAACTTTGCCTTCAAGGGCAGACAGGGAGGTTGCTGCTCAAAAAGCCAACCTGGCATATGGGAACAGAACATAACAAAACAAAACAAACAACTGCTTGCTTGAAACTATATCACAGACTCTGACTCAGATGTTCAAAGCTTCTAAGAAGCTATCATATAACAATTTAATACTTGGCTGGGCACGGTGGCTCACGCCTCTAATCCCAGCACTTTGGGAGGCCGAGGCAGGCAGATCACGAGGTCAGGAGATCGAGACCATCCTGGCTAACATGGTGAAACCCCATTTCTACTAAAAATACAAAAAAATTAGCCAGGCATGGAGGCATGCGCCTGTAGTCCCAGCTGTTGAGTAGGCTGAGGAAGGAGAATGGCATGAACCCAGGAGGCAGAGTTTGCAGTGAGCCGAGATCATGCCACTGCAGTCCAGCCTGGGTGACAGAGGAAGACTCCATCTCAAAAAAATAATAATAATAATACTTAATCTCAACACTTAGGTTTGCTATCGTCCTTATCATGAAAATTACTACAATTCCCAAACTCATGGCACAAACGTGTTGACAAAACCTTTATACAAAATGTGAGGTATAGTCGACAAAATCTTTAGAATAAAATGTGAGGTGATGCTAGAATGTGGTGTCAATTTTGCCCTAACTTAATTGGAAAGCCATTGTAACTTGAATAGAATGGTCCACCTGCAGCATGGTCTTCCCAGCTCTGTCACATAGCATCAGAAAGGACCAAATGCTTGTTAAGAACGTCTTTAAACTGTGTTGTTTATGCTTTTGTTTTTGAGTCAGCAATCGCTGACAGATTTTAGAAACTGGTAGGAATAAAGAATCAGACATTTAATTTGGCAGGGCAGTCTTGTACTTAAGATAAAGGGATCTGGATTTGTGATGCCTTCTTCAAAATATTAATGTCTCTTTTGAAACCAAATCTTACTTGGTTTCGGTATCTTATTTAAAATGCATTTTTACTTACATATCATCTTTGAGCCCTTAAATAGCCTGGAGTTAGATCATGGACTTTGAGCTTCTCAAGGATTAGAGCAGTGTTCTTCTCACAGTTTCTTGGTACTTGTCCAGCATCTGGTAATTACAACAACTCCCTGGGAGATTCTAGGGAAAATTTCAAGCCAAGTAAGCACTAGAAGGGAAAGACCTCCACATCCAAATAAAGATACATTTCATTTAAGTAAGATTTGTTGAGTAGCTATGTTGTTCTGGGATCTGTGCTAGGTAGTAAGTTTATGAGGATGAATGATACGTCTCCTGGCTTCCGTGTTTCCCATCTACTAGGGAACACACAACAGCACGTTGTCAAGGGTGATCCAATAGGGGGAAGCACAGGAGAAATAGAGATATTTATGTAGCCGTTTGCATTCAATCAGAAGGAGTCCAGGAACAGTTAGTCTAGGACCTGAGATATGATGTTGGGGCAATGGGAACTAGGAATACAATTCAGACAGAAATACATGCATACAAATGCAATTCAGACAGAAATAAACAACAGGTTCAAAGCTTCAGAGAAGAATGAACAGGGTGCATTTGTTTCAGAGACTATCATTATTTAATATAATTTTAAGTTGCAAATTGTAATTGTAAATTAAGGCATAAACTTGGGATGGGCCAAATATCAGACCGGCAAGGAAGCACTAATAGACTCGAAGTGAATAATTTGTGGAGAATTTAACATAGGAGTTGTTTACCAAAAAGTGGGCCAGATGTATTAACACTTGAGAGGTACTCCAGGACTATTAAGTATGGGATTGTTACCCCTCCTAGATGGGGTGTCCTTGTAGCAATTGTCTGACTGCAGAGATTCTCCTAAGGATACTGCAGTGAGGAATCCAGCAAATAAACGCCCATTCTCACTGTCATTCTGCTTCTCATCTCCTGCTAGTGTTCTCCCTTTGCCAAACCCAACCAGAAGCCATATGTGGTCCGTGCTTATCAGCTTCCCAGGCACAGATCAGAGTGAAGAAGGATGGAGAGCTGAGAAGCCAACAATCAAAATCTATACAGCATAAATCTGAAAAGAAAAATTTGGCTAAACCTTGAAAGTCTTGTATCTTCTGCTCATTGTCTTATACCTTAAAACAATGAAGTACATTCAAAGGGTATTAAATAAGGGAATATTTTTATAGAGACAACCCATGATGTACTTGATGTAGGCAGAAAGGCAGGGCAAGACTAGAGAAACAAAGAGGAGTTAGTAAGCTGCTACAGTTATCTAGGCAAGAGATTGTGGTGTTGAACTGGGCAGATGCCAGTGGAAATGGAAAGAAGGGACTGGATTTGTGACTGATCTATTTGGAGACAGTTTTTTGTTGTTGTTGTTTTTGTTGTTGCTTTTCTGTTTTTGTTTTTAAAATAGATGGAGATGGTGGGTCAGGAGCAGTGGCTCACACCTGTAGTCCCAGCCCTTTGGGAGGCCGAGGCGGGTGGATCACCTGAGGTCAGGAGTTTGAGACCAGCCTGGTCAACATGGTGAAACCCTATCTCTACTAAAAATAACAAAAATTAGCTGGGCGTGGTGGCGGGCACCTGTAATCCCAGCTACAAAAAAAAAAAAAAAAAAAAAAAAAGAATAGATGGAGATTAGAGAAGAAAGTGAGCAGGCATTGAACTGGAAGTCTAGAAATGAGAAAGAATATGTGTTTAGGACTTGGTCTCAGCTTTTGCACTATGCAGCTAAGTGACCCAGTTCATCCAGCCTCTTTTGAGCATCAATTTTGTTATCTGCCAATAATGGGAATATAAGCTGGACTTCTTAAATTCTTAAATTTAGTATTCTGTTCTTTTTCATTCATCATAAGCCTGGAGACAATTTCTGCCCACCAGGTGAAGGGCTTTTAATGAACTGAGCATGTCAAGGGAACTTCAGGAATTCACAAGAGTCCGAGGATATTGCTCAGCTGAGGGTCTTTTGGATGTTGAGTTTGTTTATTAAGCAATTCAACTGTCAGTGCCTTAGATTTTAATGTAAGGGAGTAGAAGGCCACCCATGAAGGGAAAGTTAGTATGTCCTCTCTGCCTTCCAAATATCACAAACCATATTGAATATTATTCATTTTGAAATGATTTAATAAAACATCTTCGGGAGCTTCAAGACTCCGTTTTGAATGTCCTACTTGTGAGTTTTGGAATCTGGGACAGAGCTGAGCTCAGCTGGTAATTATTATCAATGTTGTAATTATTAATTTGGGTTCTGGATGTTCTTTATAGAACCTCTAGGACTTCTAGTGAAGAACAGGAATTTGGCAGTCCATCTTAGCTACTAGTATAAATTTTTCTGCAGAGATCTTTCTCCATTTAAAACCACTATGAGGCCGGGCGCGGTGGCTCATGCCTGTAATCCCAGCACTTTGGGAGGCCGAGGCGGGTGGATCACGAGGTCAGGAGATCGAGACCACGGTGAAACCCCGTCTCTACTAAAAATACAAAAAATTAGCTGGGTGCGGTGGCGGGCGCCTGTAGTCCCAGCTACTCAGGAGGCTGAGGCAGGAGAATGGCGTGAACCCGGGAGGCGGAGCTTGCAGTGAGCCGAGATTGCGCTACTGCACTCCAGCCTGGGCGACAGTGAGACTCCGTCTCAAAAAATAAAATAAAATAAAATAAAATAAAATAAAATAAAATAAAATAATAAAATAAAATAAAATAAAATAAAATAAAATAAATAAAATAAAATAAAATAAATAAAATAAAATAAATAAAATAAAATAAAATAAAACCACTATGAGTACAAAGCCCTCCTAGGTCTCATCTAACATTCTGTGATTTTGTGTGAACAGAAACCTCTCTCACAGAGGGAAGTCACTTCTCAAAGAAACAGGTAGGGTGGTATGACAGCCACATAAGTGTCATTTGTTGAACAATGAATCCAGGGAGGAACTACTCTAAATTAAAGTCCTACAATGAAAAAAAAAAATCAATAAAAACAGCTGGAAAGCAAAGACATTTGCTAAAGCCTTCAAGGTCACAGTTGTGCTAATTAAAAGAAAGCCCAAGGGGGTTGAGCAAATTTTGAAAAGAGCTTTTGGATGCCCCCATCTGAACTGCTGTTCCCTTGCTGTTCACCGCAGGTACTTGTTCTTTCCAACCACAATTCTATGCTCATGCATGTGCCTTGATTTGGAATGTGCCCTCTGCCATTCGGCTATCCCTGTCTCACCTCTTATTTTTCAATCAACTCATACAACCTGCCCTTCCAGGACAGCTCAAGTCCTCTTTGTCTATAAAGCTTCCAGTTGCTATCTTTCTATCTTCTGAACCATTAATGTACTTTACCTATATAGACACTTATGACTTTTTACGTTGTGTCATAGTAATTTATGTACTTCTTATTCTCTCCTTTAAATCAGAATCTTTCTGACTCATTCTGGTGTCTGAAATATATTAGATATTCAATGATGTATAATCTCTTCATTGATTGAATGAATGAAGCCGTCAACCACTCAGTGAAAATAAATAACATGTCCTTTGAAGTGTACTTTTTCTGTGGCCTTGGAAAGCATCTCTTTTATAGTTTCTTCTTCATCAAAAGTTCAGCAGTCATATCCATAAAAAATATTATATTGCAAAATGGTAAATATCCTAAGAAATTACATAAATGATACAATTGCAAGCCATATTATGAGTAAAGAGGAGGGTGATATAATCAAAACAAGAATGATCAGCCTAGAAAGTAAGGTTGAAACTGTGGTATTTAATTATTTTTAAGTTACTTTTATTAACTCCTTACTATATATCAAGCACTGGGCTAAGCAGATTGCATGCATTTTTTCATTTAATCTCAAAGTGCGCCTGTGAGATAGTTACTTGTATTCTCTTTATGGTACACATTAGAACACTGAGACTTGGCAAAATTAAGTAATCTACTCTAGATTACCCAGCCATTAAGTAGCAGTGCTGGGTTTCATGTACAACTCATATATAACTTCATTTATGCTGTACTATGCAACAAAGTCGCATAGATTTGGATAAATGTGACTAGAGAATAGAAGCCACCTATTCTCCTATAGACTGCAAAGATATGGGAAAGGAACATGGCTGGTAAGCTAAAGGATCAAGGGATCCAGTCCCCTGATGGACTGGGTTATGGGGAGTGGGTGGAGAGGGGTGCATAGTTCTGTGGGGTAATCGGATGTGATGTGGAAAGATGCGTGGGGCCTGAAAAGGGACAGCATTAAATGACAGACCAAGAAGGCTGAACTAGATCCTGATGGAAATGAATGGGAGACTAACCAATAGAAGTGGCAGGTTTCGAAGGTTAGTCCAGCAGAGGCACACAGAGTTGTTGGGTAATAGAGTGACTTGTTAGGTTACAGAATTTTTTATTACAACCTTCAGAGTCTTTCTCCCAAGAAAAGAAAAGACATTTGCAGTCAGCAAAAATTTTATTTGAACTTAGATCTCTGTATGATTACTTCCATATAACCATTTTCTAGCCTAAATTCTGTAATAATTATGTCCTTAACTTATAGTTGGTGGACACAGATGTTAGCTTTGTTGTTTGTATTAACCAAGTCAATAGGGGCAACAGACATGGTGATCAGTACTCAGTGCAGTTGTTCTGATACCTCTGATACCAGCTTTTCTACAGGTGGTTATAGGAAGTGAGTAGGAGAGAAAATCAGGCAAATATAAAAGTAGAAAAGGAAGAGAAGGGGGTGGTAGTTATATTAAAGGAACTTTAGGCATCAAAGTCTGATGAGGAAAGGGAATGTGCATGTATGAGTGTGTATATGTGTGTGTGAAGTCAGAGAAGCTTTCTAAGGAGCCCTAAACCCCTCTTCATCAAGCCATCTCCTTTAAGCAACCCTGAGATCAAGAGAAGGCATCAGGATCCCTGTTTCTGATCAACACAAATTATCTAAGGTCTCCTTACCTTTGCCCCCCAGTCTCTGAAAGCCTTCATCTATTCATCTCAGCCTCTATTTAAAGACACTTTGTTTTACAACACAGTGGGTTGTCCCTACCATTATGCATTGAGTGGCGATCTTGGATCCCACCTCTGGGTCCCAGCTCACCCCTTTAACACTTTCAGTGCCACATGAGGCCACAAAGTACTTGTTTGTTAAGTGATGACTTTCTAGCTTTGAAAAGTTTCAGAATGTAAACAATGCAGTCTCCACTCAGTAGAACCCAACTCAAATTGTTTGAAATATATAAATTCACTGTTATTCAGTCAGTAAGAACCAAAGCAGTATCAAAAAGCAGAAGAGCCCTAGCTCTGGAGTCAGACTGACCTCTGAATTCCAAATCTGTCACTTACTCTGCTGACCTTGGGAAAGTTGTTTAGCCTTTCTGAGCCTCATTTTTCTGCATAGTGAAAATGGGGATCATATAAATTCCTCAAAAGTAAGAGACATAAACAAATAATGCAGACAGAAACTCCTAGTAGAGAACCATATACAAACTAAGCACTTGGTGAATAGGGCAGGTTATAACTGTTATCCTCATAGGCACATTTGCCACATACACATATTAGGTATGTTTGTTTAACATAGAATATATGACATATATTTCTATATTAGTGCTTTATGTATCTGTAATACCTAAGACATAGTGTGACACATAGTATATGCTCAATAAATATTTGCTGAACAAAGCTGAAAGGCTAACTATAATGGGTTTTTCTCATACAAATGTTGTATTTTACGTTAATAACGAACTCCAAGACTCCCAAAAACTGCTAACTCTATGGAACAATCCCCAGAAACAGATTATAAAGATGGAAATTTTTCTATTTATATATTTTTTCAAAACTGGGTTGGATTACTTTTATCAAATGCTTTGTTTTACATGTATTACCACATTCGATTCTCACAAGAATCCTATGAGGTTATTATCTCCTTCTTTCAGATGAGGAATCTGAGAAATAAAGATGTAAAGTGATCTGTTCAGGCTCACAGCTTGTAGGAGGAAGACCCTGGACTCTAACTAGGAAGTCTGGCCTTAGAGCCAGGACTTGAAACTACTACACTGTCTCTTCACAAGTTCTTATTGTTGTTTTGTCTGTTTGCTTTTAGCATAGAAGCTATGAAAATTAGCAATATATCTCAGTCTTTTAAAGCACAGTAAAAATAAACGCATTTGGCAATCTTATATCTTTACCAATTATATAATTACACTAAGTTAATAGCTATTTGCCATCTTTAGCACACAAAACATTACATAAGTTCACACTTTAGAATTAAACCTGTGGCCCAGGTGGTTCTAAAAGCAGGTAATGCATTCTGGATTTCACTCCTGTGAAATAATTAGAAATTATTTCATAAATTAATTCAATTAAATAATTATATAATTCAAAAAGATTCTAATTCTGAGGGTATGGTGCCTCTCCATAATGATGCCTGAGACTATTCTTTTGGCTCTAGAGCTTATAAAGTAAAGCAAAGGATTAGTTAAGAAGAATTAAATATACTGAGGAATAGACAACCCAATTTAATCTTTTGCTGAAGCAAAAAGTATATACAGTAGGACCTTGACATTTTCAAAATTAATTTGCAACTATTTGAGTGTAACTCATAAGGCCCATAGCTTGCAGTGATTTGTAATTTTGTTAAAGGCACATGTGGGAATAAATCCTTAACTAGTAAGAGAGTCTGGCAACCACCTAAAGCCAAATTTCAAGATATCTGTATTCTCTTCTTAACCTTAATTGCGTAATAACTCCCATAGTCACTTCCTATGCCTCACTGTCTCCGTCTTTCCCCTTTTTCCTAGCAGCTGTATTTCAAATGGTCTAAAAATTGACCCCTGAGGTTTGTATGGTTAACCATTTCATGTCCACTTGCATATTTATTATAATAGCTTAGATTCTTGGCCAGTAAATTAACACTACAGATCCTAATGTGTGTCCATTACTCTCTCTAATCAATGACTATGGAATTTTTAGGGCTGTGGAAATCAAAACAATGTTTTTTGAGTCTGGGAAAGTAATAAAATATTCCTATATTTACCCTTTGTTAATGAACTTAAATATACTGTCTGGATTCTTACAGTGTATTATATTAAAAATACTGTATGTGTATGTACATTCATATGAGACTATTACATTGAAATGAAAACACAGTCATATCTAGTTTTTGCCATTTGTTTGTGGACATCATCCACAGATTTACTTGAGTTCTGATAAACATATCACAAACTCTCGGTATCAGAGTAGACCTAATTTTGAATAGCTTAAAGCCATTTATAGTCATTCAAGTGTATAATCTGTGCTGAAAATGTAATTTAAAAGATATTAACTTGTATTCTTTTTCATTATAGTTACATTTATTTTATTTCTTGATTTTTAAAACCTACATTTAAAAAATATTATTTTATTTACACAATCTTCTTTGAAATAAGGTAAAAGTAGGTAAGATCTTGCAACACATCAATTTACCTTTTGAATGTTAATGATAGGCAACGTTCATTTAAATTTTCTCACAACAAATAAATCTGACATTTAAGCCATGCTGGTATTTAGAAGCTAGAAACGTATTCTAGTACTTACCTAAAATAATATTATATTTTCCTGGGGGCAAGTTAGTTTTTTTTCCTTGCTTAAATGAAAGCTATTATAGCAATTAGAATAAATAATTATAAATTAAATTATCACTAATAATTACATCTTTTTCATCCTGGGCCATATCTTTGCCAATATTGTTTCTCTAACTAACTCACATCACTCTCTTTGCTTTCTAATGACTTCTTTTTCATGTGGCAAATTGTTTCCTCCGGTATCTTGTGTTTCAGTGAAATCTTTGTATCTCTTACATGACAAGCTTCAGCAATCACAAGTAAGCCTCTTACCCTTTGGTCTTCCTGAATCTCTAATCATCAAGTCACAGGCCAGAAAGACAAGCACCAAAGTGAGGAATGTAAAGTGATCATGTGGAATAGACCCCTATTTTCTTTACTATCAGTAAGGATAGGAGACCTCTACCTTCTTAATGCAAATGATAAATGTTACTCTTGCAATTTACTCACTTTAATTAGCATGATGCATTGCTTCTGCCTAATGGGAGTCCTAACTATAGGAGATTTCAACATAATAAATTAAAGACAATTAGGCAAGACAGAAGTCAAATTCATTATTTGCAATTCTAATCGTTTTATTGAATATACTTGACATTTAATGCAAAATAAGAGCTCCACTGCCTTCCAAAGATTTATACAATAGTAGATACTCATTTAAAAGTTAGTGTTAGAAACTCCACCCCTCCCCCGAGAAATATAGGGCACAATTGATTTTAACAGTTTTTTCTTTGTTTGTCTGTTTTTTTTGTTTTTTTGTTTTTTGAGGGTGTCAAGTATTTTTCTAAGATATTCTGCTGGTAAGAGAACTAAGATCATTATTTGGATAATTCAGGATAAATTTCCCCCAATTGTAAACCCAGTGTTTTTTAACTAAATAAGCTCCATGTTTAGGGCAAAAGCAATTTTTATGTGCACTGGGGAATTGGGGATGGGGCAGAGGCAGGATTTGGTTGAATTGTTGTATTACTGCCTTTTTTCTCTATTTCACTTGGCATGTAATTCCATAATTTAAAGCTATGAAATAGACACCATATATATATATATATATTTTTTTTTAAATTGATGACTGGTACAGGACTTAAATAAACTTTAATTTTACTTGCGTATGAATTTTGCATTTCTCCTGGAAACTCCCTAAATAAATGTCTACTATGCTATATAGTATAGAGGAAAACAATTTGATCAAAGAGCCATGAGTTGAGAGATCTGAGTTTTTGGTTTTGGTTTTTTGTTGTTTTGTTCTGTTTTTGAGAGACAGCCTTGCTGTGTCATCCAGGCTGGAGTGCAGTGGCACAATCTTGGCTCACTGCAACCTCTGCCTCCCAGGTTCAAGGGATTCTCTTGCCTCAGCCTCCAGAGTAGCTGGGATTACAGGCGCCTGCCACTACGCCTGGCTAATCTTGATATTTTTAGTAGAGATGGAGTTTGTCCACGTTGACCAGGCTGGTCTCGAACTCCTAACCTCAAGTGATCCACCCACCTCAGCCTCCCAAAGTGCTGGGATCACAGGTGTGAGCCACCACGCCCGGCCATGAGATCTGAGTTTTATTCCTTATTCTATTGCTAGATAAATAACCTTGGTCAAAATATTTACACTTTCTGAGTCTCAGTTAATACTACCTAAAAATCATACTGCATTTCCTTTGTAAATTCGCTGTCCCATCAAGGACTACTTTTTCTTTCTCCTCTTACCTTAAACTTTCAGCAATGCTCTCCTCATTCTCATTGTCAGCTGCTGAGCTTTCTTTCTACTTTTCTGAAACAACTTTATTTAATCAAGAGAGAATCACCTGCCCATCTATCTGCATCTGTAATTTCTTTCCTGGAACTGTAGATGAATTTCCCATTTTTCTGGCCGATGCCTTCTTCATTCTCATATTCCAGGTGATATTAATTCAACAATTCTTCCTCTTTCTATTTGGCATTATCAACATTTTTCTCTCTATTGAATCAATCCCTTAGGAGAAAACTCACACTGCTATGTCTCCCATCTTAAAAAAATTAAACAATCTTGCTTTATAACAAAGCTCATTGGAAAACTGTGCTTTATGTCTCCAATTGCTCTTCTTCCATTCTCCTTTGAACCCACTCTATCAGGCGTTCATCCCCACCACTCACCAAAATTTTTATTCTCAGTGTTGCAAATGATCTCCATTGTCACTTCTCAATTTTCAATTTTCACTTATTTCTCCATCAGCAGCATTTGTCATAGTTAAACACTCCTTTCTCCTAGAAGTACTTGATTTGCTTGGCTTATATGATTCATACTTGGATGATTTTCCTCCTGGTTTTCTCCTTGTCAATTCTGTGTGTTTTGGAATGGGGAGGGAAGGAGGTTCACCTTCATTTTTTTTTTTTTTTTTTTTTTTGACACAGAGTCTTGCTCTGTCGCCCAGGCTGGAGTGCAGAGGCCCTATCTCGGTTCACTGCAACCTCCACCTCCCAGGTTCAAGCTATTCTCCTGCCTCAGCCTCCCAAGTAGCTGGGATTTCAGGCATGCACCACCATGCCTATCTAATTTTTGTATTTTTAGTAGAGACAGGGTTTCATCATGTTGGTCAGGCTGGTCTTGAACTCCTGACCTCGTGATCCGCCCGCCTCAGCCTCCCACAGTGCTGGGATCACAGGCGTGAGCCGCCGCACCCAGCCCACCTTCATTTTTAAAACCTCTAATTTGGAGTGTCCCTTGGCTTATTCCTCTTTTTTTTTTTTTTTTTTTTGAGACAGAGTCTCGCTCTGTCACCCAGGCTGGAGTGTAGTGGCGTGATCTCAGCTCACTGCAAGCTCCGCCTCCTGGGTTCATGCCATTCTCCTGCCTCCCTCCTGAGTAGCTGGCACTACAGGCGCCCACCACCATGCCTAGCTGATTTTTTCTATTTTTAGTAGAGATGGGGTTTCACCACATTAGCCAGGATGGTCTCCATCTCCTGACCTCATGATCCACCTGCCTCGGCCTCCCAAAGTGCTGAGATTACAGGCGTGAGCCACTGTGCCCGGGCAAGTCCTGTCTTTTTTATCTCTACCTACTCCCTTGCTGATCTCATGCAATGTCATAATTTTAAATCCCAGCTCTATGCTAATAATTCCCATTGCTATCTGAAATCTGGACACTGGAACAACTCTCCGAAGAACTCCATATTGGTGTTCTACTTCCCATTTGACTTATCTACTTAAATGTCTAGTAAGTATCTTAAACATAGCATGTCCAAAATTGACCTTTTGATCTTCTACTTCCTACAACCAAAAACTTCTACAATCTTTCCTACCTCAGTGGCAATTCCATTTTTCCAGTTGCTCAGGCCAAAAAACTTGATGTCATCCTTAACTTCTCTCTTTCTCTCATCTTCACATCTGATCCATAAGCAAATTTGATCAGCTACACCTTAGATTTATATCCAGGGCTTGACTATTTCTTAGCATCCTCATTTTTCTATCCTAGTCCATATGACTATCATTCATTACCTGGGTTAATGCAACTGACTCCTAATGGTCGCCTTGGTTATGTTCTTTCTCCCTTCAATCTGTTGTCAACACAAATGTAAGTTAGATTATCTTATTCTTCTACTCTAAACTTCTCCTATCCCACCCAGAGTAAAAGCCAAAGTCCTTAATATTGACCTCTAAGCTCCTATATATTTTTCCCCCATTTCCCATTTACTCTCTGACTTTGTTTCTAGCTACTCTTCCTCTGCTGTTTCTGCTCTGTTCCTACTGGCTTCCTTGTGTTCCTCTAACACACCGGGCACACTTCCAGCTCAGGTCCTTGCTGTTCTCTAGCCAAGAATGTTATTTCTGAAAGTATCTGCATAACCACCTTTCTTCAAACTTTATTAAAAAGTTAGATTCCCCATGAGAACTTTTCTGCCTCCACAGTATACATATACTTTGTATCCCACTTCTCTGCTTTGTATTCTGACTTTTTACATTGAACACTATCAATATATATTTCACTTATCTAACATATTTGTCTGTCTCTCTCATTAGAAGAGAAGTTCAGTGAGGACAGAGAGTTTATCTTGTTTTGCTCACTGTTGAACCTCTAGTGCCTAGTAAAATATCTGATACATGGGGAGTGGTCAACAAATGTTTGTTAAATGCATAAAGAAATAAATAAATGAACTCTGTCTACTCCATATCTGGACTGTAAGCTAGGAGGTCTATAACTCCAGAACAATAAGTCCTAAGGGTACCTTTTGAATTATTATTGAAAAAAATAAATCATATTTAGTGTGTTCTTTATTTTTTATTCTATAAGTTTTGATTAGTGTTGGAAATTTAACTTTCATGGGGCTCTCAGTTTTCTCTTGAGAAGACTGAAGTACATCAGCAGTTTTCATAGGCACGCATATGTATTTCATATATCTATAATGTCATGGAACCATTTGTTCAAATGGCAAATTATTTGAAATGTCTATATGTAGAACAGATGAAAGTAGAGATGAATGTAAGGTACAGCAAGGAATACAGCCTCTCTCTATTGCTTCTATGGCACCTCAGAGTAGAGTCTAAAGGTAACTGAACTGCATAATTCTCTAATCGAAAAGACCTATTATTCTACATTTGGTAATTGTTATCTCAATATTTGATTAACCAGAAGACTCTGCTCTTTAACTATATTGGATTTCAGTGCAATTCAGGTATTCAGAGTGTTAAGAAAACACTCCTCATACTTATTGATAGTATTATACATGGTCATTAGCCTCAGTAACAGAATAACAACTAAACTGCCTGAGGGATTTCCCATGAAGAACACTAGAAAAAGTCATATTCTTTATTCCTATATAACTTTTAGCCTTAAATCCTAGGGCCAGTGAGCTGCTTCATATGGGAATCTTGGGGGTTCCTCTTGATGCTTTGACTTAAGAACTAGAGTAAAGACAAGCTCGAGCATTTTTTCTTGTGACACCTTTTGGTCTTTGTCCATGATTTTACCTTAGCATTAATCAGAGTTCCCCCTCCCTAAAAGTGAAAGGTAACATGTATCAAATTAAATCATAACAACCAGATCCTGAATAATTATGTTTATTCAATGGCACAGGTGGCTGTAATTAAGGCAGTCTTTTTGATTAGTAACAGCGTAATTCTTAGGAAGCAAAGAAAACGCTTCACTTATTTTATCTTATGAGGTCAGGCTTTGTGGCTATTCTCTCTTTGAAACAAAACTTCAGTGTTTACAAACATACCCATAGGAGACAATTTGAAGGTATCTGCCAATTTTCCCCAATGTAGGTCCCTACATACATACTTCTAAGAAATGATCTTACTTCACTGTGCATAGCTAGATGTGAACCAAAAGGAACTCATCAGACCCCCTCAGGATTTGAAATTGCATCTTAGAGATGCATTTCTCTCTGTTAGTGCTTAAACTCAAAGATGGCATACAGCTGGGGTGAGGGCTGGAACTAGAGCTGCCGGGTGGGGGCTCTGTGTGCAGAGAAAGTGGGTTGGCAGAGAGAAGGAAGAGGGAAACTGACACAGGAAGAAACAAGAGGAGACAGTATAACCGAGAGAGAGACAAATGGCACAGACCATAACTGAAAAACTCCCTTTATTCCTAGGCCTTGGGGTTGCTGTTTCTAGACTGTTTCAAAGCCAGGATTTGCGTCTTTTTCTTGGGTTCCTAGAAATGACCTCTGCATCCTGACAAGGAAATTCTCATTTTAGCTTGAGCAGTTTGAATGGACATCTCTTTTATGCAATAAAATTATTTCTGAAGGAGACGCTATCAGGATGAACATCTTCAAAAAGAAGGGCAAAAAAGTTGCCTCTCTGGCAACTGTGACCTGATTCTATGGCTCTCCATGCTAATCATCACTGCCATCTCTCATCTGTGTTGTGCTGCTAGAATTCCAATGTAGTACCTGCACAAGTCTAGAAGGACCTATTGCCTATGATGGTCAACCCACAAAAGCCGTATGGGGAGCCATGACCACTAATGAACTTCATACTGCAGCTGCCTCAGAGTCAGTCAAAACTGATATAATTGACCAAAATCTACATAGAATTTTTCCCATAAAATGTTAGAGTATGAAAAATGTTTTAGAGATAAATTGATATTTTAAAAGAGTACAGAAAATATTATCTTTCATTTATTTCATTTCAAATGGCAAAAAAAAGCTTGTAAAATTGCTACTTCTGCTTTTCTGGGAAATGGAGGGGAACAAAGTAGCAGAAATTTCATTTTGGAGCTAAAGTGAAAAATTATCATACATTTCTATTTTCTACCACCAATATAAATAGTGCACATAAAAGATACCCTTAAACTATATGCTAATGGACAAAGATGAGAGTTCCTTTTCTAAATGCAAGCAGGCATTACTGTGAATCAGTTTAAACATTGTCTTCTTAGTGAAGCCTTCCTTGACCCTTCTACCTCAGGCAGAGTCGTGTTTCCTTCTGAGCTAAATGGCATTTTGGACATATCCCTGTGATTGTCATGTACTCACTGTAATGACTGTTTATCTCTCTTCTTCACTAAACAGTGGGCATTTTGAGTAGGAAGTGGGACCATTAAACAGGAGGGCTAATGCAGTAGAAAAAGCAGGCTTATTAGAGTAAGAGTGGAGTCAGGGAAAGGGAAAGCTTGGCTTTTATTTAACCTAGGTTGAACATGAGGTGTCTCTGAAAGTTGCAGATGAAAATGTCCAGTTGATTATATACATCCTGAGAACAGAACACAGGTCTAATCCACAGTTAGAGATCTGGAAGTAGTCAAGGTGTGGTTGGTAGTTATAACTGTAGTAATCAATGCTATCGTCCTGGGAGAACATGTCAAGTGTAAAGGGAAGAAAGCTAAGAACAGAGCCGTCGTGAATATGTACCAAGTGTAGACCACATTTCCTAAAGTGGTATTTTTCAAACCTTGACAGAGTACATACAGAATCTATCTAAAGGAAAGCAGCATTTTATATGGTTAAAGATGGGGATTCTCAAGCCAGGTTGCCTGTTAAATCCCAACTGTACCACTTACTTATTGTGTGATCATGGGTTATTAATTTCTGTAAGTGCCTCAATCTTCTCCACAGCCCAGTGGAGCTAATAACAATACCTATGTCATATGATTATTACAAGGAGTTAATACTGTGTCCGGAATTGGTGGGTTCTTGGTCTCACTGACTTCAAGAATGAAGCCGCAGACCCTCGCGGTGAGTGTTACAGCTCTTAAGGTGGCGAGTCTGGAGTTTGTTCCTTCTGATGTTCGGATGTGTTCGGAGTTTCTTCCTGCTGGTGGGTTCGTAGTCTCGCTGGCTCAGGAGTGAAGCTGCAGACCTTCGCGGTGAGTGTTACGGCTCATAAAAGCAGTGTGGAGGCCCGGCGCAGTGGCTCAAGCCTGTAATCCCAGCACTTTGGGAGGCCAAGGCGGGCGGATCACGAGGTCAGGAGATCGAGACCATCCTGGCTAACGCGGTGAAACCCCGTCTCTACTAAAAGTACAAAAAATTAGCCGGGTGTGTTGGGGGGCGCCTGTAGTCCCTGCTACTCGGGAGGCTGAGGCAGGAGAATGGCGTGAACCCAGGAGGCGGAGCTTGCAGTGAGCTGAGATTGCGCCACTGCACTCCAGCCTGGGGGACAGAGCAAGACTCTGTCTCAAAAAAAAAAAAAAAGCAGTGTGGACCCAAAGAGTGAGCAGTAGCAAGATTTATTGCAAAGAGCGAAAGAACAAAGCTTCCACAGTGTGGAAGGGGACCCGAGCGGGTTGCCACTGTTGGCTTGGGCAGCCTGCTTTTATTCTCTTATCTGGCCCCACCCATGTCCTGCTGATTGGTAGAGCCGAGTGGTCTGTTTTGACAGGGCGCTGACTGGTGCGTTTACAATCCCTGAGCTAGACATAAAAGTTCTCCATCTCCCCATCAGATCAGTTAGATACAGAGTATGGACACAAAGGTTCTCCAAGGGCCCAGGAGAGCAGCCAGATACCTGTATAATAATCCAAGATACTGTTTAAGGTTATTATATGACCATCAATTTTCTTTTCTTCTTGGCTCAAGAGAATTAAATCAGTACCATTTGGTATTGATGCATTCATACATACAAAGGTAAGAGATAAGAAATCTCATGGTACTGTTTGGTTTTAGGGCAGGCATACAGATGATCTAAAATGTGTTTATATTATTGTTCAAGATAATCATGAAAATGCAAACAGAAGCTTAATCTTCTTGTGAAGAACTTATGGGCCTTAGTAATATATCACCTAATCCCAACCTAAGAAATAAAGTTATAAGGAGCTGCTTTGAAAGAAAAACTGAAGGGAGTATAGTATTACAGACTTTTTTTTTTATTATACTTTAAGTTCTAGGGTACATGTGCACAACGTGCAGGTTTGTTGCATATGTATACATGTGCCATGTTGGTGTGCTGCACCCATTAACTCGTCATTTACATTAGGTATATCTCCTAATGCTGTCCCTCCCTCCTCCTGCAACCCCATAACAGTCCCTGGAATGTGATGTTCCCCTTCCTGTGTCCATGTGTTCTCATTGTTCAATTCCCATCTATGAGTGAGAACATGCGGTGTTTGGTTTTTTGTCGTTGCGATGGTTTGCTGAGAAGGGTGCTTTCCAGCTTCATCCATGTCCCTACAAAGGACATGAACTCATCATTTTTTATGGCTGCATAGTATTCCATGGTATATATGTGCCACATTTTCTTAATCCAGTCTATCATTGTTGGACATTTGGGTTGGTTCCAAGTCTTTGCTATTGTGAATAGTGCTGCAATAAACATACGTGTGCATGTGTCTTTATAGCAGCATGATTTATAATCCTTTGGGTATATACCCAGTAATGGGATGGCTGGGTCAAATGGTATTTCTAGTTCTAGATCCCTGAGGAATTGCCACACTGTCTTCCACAATGGTTGAACTAGTTTACAGACCCACCAACAGTGTAAAAGTGTTCCTATTTCTCCACATCCTCTCCAGCACCTGTTGTTTCCTGACTTTTTAATGATGGCTATTCTAACTGGTGTGAGATGGTATCTCATTGTGGTTTTGATTTGCGTTTCTCTGATGGCCAGTGATGATGAGCATTTTTTCATGTGTCTGTTGGCTGCATAAATGTCTTCTTTTGAGAAGTGTCTGTTCATATCCTTCACCCACTTGTTGATGGGGTTGTTTGTTTTTTTCTTGTAAATTTGTTTGAGTTCTTTGTAGATTCTGGATATTAGCCCTTTGCCAGATGAGTAGATTGCAAAATTTTTTTTTTTTTTTTTTAAGGCAGAATCTTGCTCTGACACCCAGGCTGGAGTGCAGTGGCATGATCCTGGCTCACTGCAACCTCTGCCTCCTGGGTTCAAGCAGTTCTCCTATCTCAGCATCCTGAGTAGCTGGGACTACAGGCGCATGCCACCAAGACAGACTAATTTTTATACTTTTAGTAGAGACGGGGTTTCACAATATTGGCTGGGCTGGTCTCGAACTCCTGACCTTGTGATCCATCTGTGTCAGCCTCTCAAAGTGCTGGGATTACAGCCACCATGCTCAGCTACAGGCTTTTAAGAAAGGAAAGACTTGAGTATATTTAATTGTTGAGGGGAAGGAGCTAGGACAGAGGAAGAAGTTGGAGATAAAATGAAAGAGTAAAGGAATAATTGAGAGAGTAAAATCTTGAAAAAGGGAGGTTTTGAAATAAAAAACAGAGGTGGAAGGATTAGAGTAGAACAGGAGAAAGCTAAATCCAATGCAATTTTATAAATTTAGTTCAAGGATAGTGTTGCGTAGTTTTCTAATTTTTTTCAAATTTTGGCCGCTTCACAACCAACAAAATTTGTTTTCACGGCATTTGGCCAGATTTTTATTCTACAGAATGCATCACAAACACTGAGAATATATAAGGGGTTTAAATCCTGTAAAAAGAACCTCAGGACGAGTAGACGAGTTGATCATGATGCATGGGAACCAGTCATGAGTGTCAGTATCCAGAGTTTGAGAACTGAAATTCGTATTTTTGGTTGCTTTTGCTAATTGCTGATGACAGGTATGAGTATTGCAGCATCCTAAGAAGACAGCTGGCGTGGAGCCACCCTGGATTAAACTGCTAAGTATGGAAAGTGAATTATTTTTCCCTCAATATGAAAGGTTCTGGAAATTAATCATTTTACTTCATAACAAAATCTGATGACTACAGGGCAGGTCTGGGCAGCTAACTTAACATAGTTTTAGCTTCTGTGTAGGTAGAATAAAAAACTTCCTGAAACTCTTGTTTATACCAAAGCCTCGTGCCAAGCAGGTGTCCTAGACTCCCAGAAGTGGTGAATCATAAACATTCATGAAGCATTTTCTATGTCAGTATTTTCAGCTATGAAATTGAAGTGGTAACAGATCCAAAGACTAAAAGGCTGCTCAGGACTTCCAGAATTCTGGAAGCAGATGATCTCTGGGTCAGGACTAAATCATCTGTTTTCTAAAACATACTGTAAATCACTCTCTGGTATGTGGCTAGGGAACATGTAAGCATAGGTCCTTAATAACAAAGGGTGGTGATGTTGACTTTCATATTTAGTATGGGAAATGAGTTCACAGATTTGCCAAAAAGCAATACCTTATAATTTATATTCCTGTAGTGCAGTACTTGGTTTGTATCTCTGCCCTGTACTTATGTGTAGGACCATAGGTCACCATATGATTTAATCAAAGTGCATATGGGAAATAGAAACTATCCTATGTAGTTTAAGAGGAATGAAAATTATTTCAGGGAATTAAGTGTTTGTAGTATTGCTGAAGAATTGAAGGAGTGGGAATTAGGAGGCAGCTGCTGGATCAAAGTCAAGAACACACTGCAATACTTGAAATCTAGAGAGAAGGGGAAAAGGATTAGAAAGCGGTTATATTCTCCACCACCACAGAACTGCCTCTCAACATTCAATTCTGGATAAGCTTGGTTGACAGTAGAAAGATAACAGGAAGATGGCCTCTCTCTTACTTCAGCTTTCACATGCAGTTAGGGCATCTAACTGTGGAAACCCAATTTGCATTGTGAACCCTAGCTGCAAGGGAGTCTGAGAAAGGTAGTTTTTCATTTTCCAGCCTCTGTAGTCAGGAAATCCCATAGAAGGAAGTAGGAATAGATGCCGAAGACCCACTGACATACCCAGTACATAATAAATATAGCCAACCTTTATTGAATGTTCACTACCCTTTACCTGTTTTCATTAATGTAATCCCCATAGCAACCCTCTGAGGTACATGCTATTTTTTATCTACAATTTATAGATGAGAAAACTGAAGCACTGAGAAGATAAAGTAGCCTGTCCATGGCTGGGAGCAGTCGCTCATGCCTGTAATCTCCCCACATTGGGAGGCTGAGGCAGGCAGATTGCTTGAGCTCAGGAGTTCAAGACCAGCCTGGGCAACATAGTGAAATGCCATGTCTACAGAAAATGCAAAAATTAGCTGGGTGTGTTGGCATGCACCTGTAGTCTCAGCTACTTGGGGGACTGAGGTGGGAAGATCCCTTAAGCCCAGGAAGTCAAAATTGTAGTGAACTGTGTTTACATCACTGTATTCCAACCTGGGTGACAAAGTGAGACCCTGTCATTTAAAAAAAAAAATGGCCTGCCCACCCTTATGTACATTGTAAGTGAAAGAGAGAGACAGAAAGAGACAGAGATATAAAGTAGGGTGCTTAGGGCATAGAAAAAGAAGACAATGGATTGAAGAGATATTTCTGCAGTAAAACTGACAGGATTTCATGACCTCTTAGATGCAGGGGTTAGGAAAAGGGAAGAGACAAGGGTGCTAGAAGTTACTGGTTTAGAAGACTATGGAGGGTAGTCCCATTAGCAGAGATGAATAAAACCACCTCTTCTGCTCAGTCAAGCTTCCTCTTAAAACATGAATTGTAGAGCTAAATGTAGAGCCTACCTATGATCTGGCCTAAGAAGATTACCCTAGTCTTAGTTGGATAGATCCATTTCTTTTTAGTCATTATTAATGCAGCCAAAGATAGAATTATTGACTAACATTAAGTTGATGGTTACAGAAACCCACAAAGTCATATTTTACTTTATTTGTGTTCATGTCTTGTCTTTCTCACTAGACTATATGGTACTTCAAAGCAGCAATAGAGATGTCTTCATTTACTTCTAACTTCTGGGTGTCTAATGTCATAAATATATGTTAAATTTAATTGAATGAATTTTATGGTCCAATGGTAGATTAGGGCCAGATAATGAGGAAACTTTAATCCCAAGACAGAAAAATTCTAATTCTAATTCTACTGTAAAAATGACAATATGGACCAGGATGAAAGGTATTTTGGGAAAGTTTCTAATGTAGTATGTGCCCAGTAAATACTACTGCTTCATTAACATCAGGAGTATCATAGAGAAAGTAAGTACATACTGTTAAAGCTAGAAGGAATCCAGAGTTGAGCTAATTCAACCCTTTCAAAAGAGGAAATAAAGAGCCAGAGAAGGACAGTGACAGTGAAAGATCACACAGCCAAAAAGTGCAGAGGTGGGTGCAAAGTCAAGGCCCCCTGACTCTTGGTAGCATTATTTCTGCTAACACAAATGATAGAAGTCTGTGACTATGGAAAATTAACCTTCTCCTGCTAATAAATAATTTTTCCATGCATTTTTTTTCCTTAGAGTACTATTTATTTTTCTCTTTAAAGTTTTAAAAAACTATATATATTTAAGGTACACAACATTATGTTTTGATATACATAGTTATGATATTATTACTGCAGTCAATCAAATTAACATAGCCATCATCTAACATAGTTATGTCTGTGTGTGTGTGTGTGTGTGTGTGTGTGTGTGTGTGTGTGTGTGGTAAAAGTGTGGTAAAATTTACTCTCTTAGCAAATTTCCATTATACAATACAATATTTCCCTAAAATTTAAAACCCATTTGTTTATTCAGAAAATGTTTGTGAAGTTTCTAGTGTTCTAGCTGGTCTGAAGCACTGGGATAAAGAGACAAAAAGCACATACTCCTTGTGCCCAAGAAATCACCAGTCTTCTGGGAGACAGCATTCTCAGTCTTTTGGTTGAGCATCCAAAATACAGTGAGTTTTGAGGGAAGAGTTCCAGTGTGTCTGTCTAGAATGTCAGGGAAAGCTTCTCAGCCTCTCAAGTAGCTGGGACTACAGGCACCCACCACCACGCCCAGCTAATTTTTTATGGTTTTTTTTTTTTTTGGTAGAGACAGGATTTCACCATGTTAACCAGGATGGTCTCGATCTCCTGACCTCGTGATCCACCTGCCTCGGCCTCCCAAAGTGGTGGGATTACAGGCGTGAGCCACTGCGCCCAGCCAGTATGACCATTTTTATAATATTGATTCTTCCAATCCATGAGCATGAAATATTTTTTCATTTATTTGTGTTGCCTTTGATTTCTTTCAGAGGTGTTTCACAGTTCTCCTTCTAGAGATATTTCCTTGATTAGCTGTATTGTTAGGTATTCCATTTTCTTTGTGGCTATTATATGTGGGATTGTGTTCATGATATTACTCTTAGCCGTGATGTTGTTGGTATATAGAATTGCTACAGATTTTTTAATATTAATTTTGTATCTTGAAACTTTACTAAAGTCATTTCTCAATTCTACGAGCCTTTTGGTAGAGTCTCTAGGATTTTCTTGGTATGGAATCATATCATCAGCAAAGAGTGATAGTTTTATTTCTTCTTTTCCTATTTGGGTGCCTTTTATTTCTTTCTCTTCCCTGATTGCCCTGGCTAGAACTTCCAGTACTATGTTGAATAGGAGTGGTGAGAGTGGGCATCCTTGTCTTGTTCCAGTTCTCAAGTGGAATGGTCCAAGATTTTGGACATTCAGTATGATATTGGCTGTGGGTTTGTCATAAATGGCTCTTATTATGTTGAGGTTATGTTCCTTCAATGCCTAGTCTGTTAAGGGTTTTTATCAATGAAGGGAAGTTGGATTTTATCAAAAGCTTTTTCTGCATCTATTAAGATGATCATATGTTTTTTTGCTTTTGATTCTGTTTATGTGGTGAATCACATCGATTTGGGTATGTTGAACCAACCTTGCATCCCAGGAAAAAGCCTACTTTATCATGGTAAATTAACTTTTTGATGTTCTGCTAGATTCAATTTGCTAGTATTTTGTTGAGGATTTTTGTGCAGGACAAAAATTCTGTCCCCATGTGTTTTAGTGCGCAGAGAGGTAAAACACAAGTCATTTAGGGCACGGCAAAATCTTACAGCAATGAAAACTTTTCCAAACTCTTTTCTTCACAGTGCTCTCTCCATGGCAGAAAGTGCTTTCAAAAAGCAGTAACTTTTTCACTCATTGCTAATATATCATCTTTATTTTGTACCAGGAGGGACAGAGAAAGTATATTTATTTTTACTGTTTTCATAAAATTTGTATTGATAGCATACAGACAGGAAAGTGCACAAATCAGGAGTATACAGCTTATGCAAATACATAGTGAAGATACCTATGTGATCACCACTCAGATGAGGAGAGAAAACAATACTTCTTTGTACTTTTCTCAATGATTACTGTATGCCTCCTTCTGAAGAGTAACTGCTATCCTAACTCCTAATATCTTTGTGTGTGTGTGTGTGTGTGTGTGTGTGTGTGTGTGTGGTATTTTATCCAGTTGGCCCTTTAAATAAATATAATCATATAGTATATAATTTTTTGTGTCTGGTTTCTTACACTCAGCTTGATGCTTGTGAAGATCATGATGTCATTGGGTATAGGTGTAGTTCATTCATTTTTAGTGCTGCATAGTATTCCAGGGTATAAAATACCACAATCACATATCCATTCTATTGTTAATGGACATTTAGGCTGTTTCTGTACTTAATTATTACTAATAATGCTGCATTGAGTATTTTTGTGCATGTCCTTTGCAACAAAGGTGTATATATAGGAGCAAAATTGCTGGAATATAGGGTATGTATTCGTTTAGCTTTAGGAGCAACTGCTTAATAGTTTTCCAAAGTGAAGATGAATTGACTTCCACATTAGTTTTTCTTTCGCATTGTGCTCTGTGCTGTCTTTGTGCTCTGTACAAAAAGGGATAGAATTCTGTCATCAGCTATCACTAAACTTGTCATCACCTTCCTCATTCCTCTAAAATTTGTTCTCCTCAGAGGTTCTCCATCCACCCAGATGCTCGGGCATCATACCCTAATTACCAAGTGTTGTCAAGTCTACTTCCTACATACCTCTCATGTTCACCAGCTCCTCTCCAGCTGCACTGTGATGAGTCCATGAGAATACAAGGAACTCAATACTGTGGTGGACCCTAAGGTCGCTAGCCAGTCTATTACCTTCTGTCTACCTTTCAGAGTCTTCCTATGTTTGTTTTCTAAATAACATGTAAGATTTTTAGCTGTAATTAGAGGGAGGAATGGGGGAAAATAAGCCTACTTTATCTTCTGGGAAATCTCATTTTGGTTTAATTTGCATTTCTCTGATGAATAATGAGGTTGAGGCTGAACTCTTTTTTTATATATTTTTCAGCTATTTGAATATCTTCTACTGTGAATTGCCTGATCAAGTCTCTTGGTCATTTTTTCTATTATCTTTCTTTTTCCTTACTGATTAATATCACAGAAATATTATTTAAGGCTCCAATGCATGTTTTTCTTTATATGTCTTGAGTATGCTTAATGTTCTTTTTAATTATCTGCTAAGTAACATGTTTCTTTTAACAATTTATCCATAGAAATGCTTAGTAGAATTTAGAGGCTTAAGAAAAATAAAAATGCATAATTTATTATTAACACCTCTTTTTAAGTACCTTGACACCAATGAAGTTCTGCATAGTACAAAAGATTCTTATGGCCACCTTTCAGATTATTACAAAATACTGTAAAGATTCTGTGATTCAAATTATCTTAACCAACCGATGGTGAGTCCAGTTAAAATAACTTGAATCATAGAATTCAAATGGGGGCACAGTGAAGCCCTTCAGCTTTGTGAATGTCTCTCTTTCCTCAAGATGCCTACAATCCTTAAAAAAAGAGAGAAGAACTAATACAAGGAGAAAACAATAATATAAGTAATAAAATAATATAAATAGAACCATCTGAACCATCATATACACTCACTGAGCTCTACTTATCCCCGAGCACTTTGGACTTCACTGTCACCAACAGTAGGCAACATTTAAAAGATGTTGAGCAGGATTTGTGTGTTAAAAGTTCACTTGATGGCAGAAGATGGATAGGAATAAAGCAAGACAGTTACTTTCATGGTCCAGATGGGAGACAACAAGGACCCATCATCATGCAGCTACGATGGGAGAGGAGCTGGTGAACAGGAGAGGTGTGTAGGAAGTCAGCTTGACAACACTTGGTAATTAGGATATGATGCCTAGGATTTGGGTGGATGGAGAATCTCTGAGGAGAGCAAATTTTATAGAAATGAGGAAGATTATGACAACTTCAGTGATAGGTGGTGACTTAGAATTCTGTCCCTTATTGTACAGAGCACAGCTTCTCTGTCTGAACGTATCTCCTGCTGTTTTGAGGCAGAGGAAATTGGAACTAAATTCAAATTATTTCGAAGCTTTTCTGCCTAATTTATTTATCAAATCACAGCCTGCTCAGCTGAGTGTGCTAGACAGGTACATTTCATTTGGACAATAATGCCAGTGGTTTGCTAGTGACTAGTGTGTGTCTTTGGGGAGCAGCCCCCAAAGAGAAGTCTGCCCCTCTTTTTCAACATAAGAACTAGAAAAAAAAAATCTTGGCTGTGTACTGCATATCATATTATCTCCAGAAGCCTAAATTGGTAAATTTCAGCATTACTGTGGACAGTGAGTGGTTGCTGATGTGGGTTTGGGTAAACATTGTAATGGTGGCTGGTTGGAGATAAAGAGCAGCAGTTTATAATTTGTGAGATAAAGAGCAGCATGTTTAACTCCCCCTGGAAAACACAGACCCTCGGAATCTGAACTTGTTCTAAACCTCCTTTTCTCACAGAAGGATCAGGAGGAAGAGAATTGGCATCATCACTAACCCTGTTTCATAAGCTATCCAATGCCATCCTCTCATCTCTCAATTATTTCCCTGTGGGGTTCCTCACTGAATATGGATCTGAGAGGATAGGGAGGAGAGCAAGGGGGCACAGGTATTAAAGAGAAGAAGAAGAGAAGATTATGTAAGGCAGCATCACCAAAAGAATAAGCGGAGAAGACAGGAAAATTGCAAGTACAGAAGAAAACCTCAGGAACCAGTTCAACTAACCCTTTTACAGACGCCCACCACCACGCTCAGCTAATTTTTTGTATTTTTAGTAGAATTGGGGTTTCACAGTGTTAGCCAGAATGGTCTCGATCTCCTGACCTCGTTATCCACCCACCTTGGCCTCCCAAAGTGCTGGGATTACAGGCGTGAGCCACCGCACCCAGCCTATTTATTGTTTCTTAATTATTCGTTTAACAATTATCTAGAGTTAACTATGGACCAAGCATATAGTTCTATTTGCTATCCTTTTCCAATCTGTGTTTATAATAGTATGGACTTTGATGTGCCTTGCCACCGAATATATTTGAGTTATGTTTTAAGTAGAAACATGTCTTTCAGATTCAGGAGAAATGGAGAAAAAGTATAGCTCCAAGAGAGCATGAAAATGTATGCCATTAATTAAAGCATAATTTTAAGAAATAGAACCAATCAATATGAAAGTTCATTTCTCAACATACCTTCTTATCTTTTTTTTGTCTGATTAATTGCTTTTCTCCTCCACTCACTTTTTCTTCATGAGAATGTTTGTTTTCAGTAGGACATTATGAGAATGTAGTGAAAAAGTAATTCTAAAAATAATTCATCTGATAAAAGAGTTGTATTAACTGTATTCCAGCTCCACACCTAAAATCTGGGAGGTAAATAATCTTTTCCAGCATCACTGTAGCATCTGTCTTCTAAACCCTTTTGTTCTAAGTCCCATTCCAAAGAGGCACAGCTTCCATGGTATGATTTGTTTGCTTTTATCCAAACAGGTGTGGTTTTGGGGGCTCTACAGTGTGGCCTATGGCTTAATTACAGAATGAGATTTTGTATACATAGTTTATTTCACCTAATAAAATGATACTTGTGGTTGGAATATTTTGCTTTTCAGATTGTGTAGATATCTTGGAATGTTACCACCCACAGTGTCCCAAATTCTGTCATGCACAGATGCTCAGTAAATTGAACACTGCCGTCTATAGAGAAGTAATTAGCCAGCATCAGGTTTCATTGGAATCACTTTGCTGCACTCTGATTCACCCTTAAATTATTGTCTTCACTGTACATTATGAGCTAATCAAAGCTGTTCTTCAAGTTTGGATGCTTTTTTTTTCTTCTTATTCTTTACGGCAATGCTCTAGAGAAGAAACAGGCACTTTAGAGAGCAACTACATTTTCAAAAATAGATGAAATTAAAACAGAGCAACAAATCGTACACACAGTTGATTTCTGTTGCTAGGATGTTTTGGCCTCTGTTTTATTTATTAACCAGCGCTGTCAGCAGAGAAAAATAGGACCTTTGAGATAACCATTGTAAACAATAAAGCCAAATGTCAGTCAAACAAATAAATAGCCAATCTTGCCAAGAAAAGACATTGCAAAATCTCTGTATCTTTCTCTTTTTTTTGTACCTAAAAAATGCGTTTCAGAACAGGTGCATAAAGTTGCCCTAACTTGGTCAGGCCATCTGGCTAATTAATATGTATGTTGCGTTCTAGTAATAATAATATTAAAAGCAAACACTTGTGTAATACCCTTTTCCCCTATGAGGACACTGAGAGACAGAGAAGCTAAGTAATCTAACCTGCTCAGGGACACATGACCAATCAGTTTAAGACTTCGGTCTTGAACCTGGGTGGTTTGGCTCAAGTCTTAACAAATATGCCCTCTTAACAAATACGCTATCATGCTCCTCATGTGAAAAGCAAAACCTCAGAGTGGCATAGGCAGAGTTATTAAAATAAAATGATTTAGGTTGAACTGTATGAAAAATGTCAATATTTGACAGTTTGTGACCTAACAGATCTGTAGTTTTATATTATCCAATCTAATCGCAACTAAAGTGACTAAGCACACATTTATGAGGCCTCTGCTCTGGGTCAGGCCCTATTTTCTGGATGTTGCTGGAGTTAGTATGATTTGGTGGCAGAGGGTGAATCTGGAGACTGGAATTTTCCAAGTGCCATTGCTAATTTTGATTAGTCAGTTCATTTCTCTGGATCTGTCTTTTCATCTGTTGAATAAGCAGATCTCAAACTTTTCAGACTGCAGTTCACTTAGAAAGGGTAAACCATCTTATGTCGCATTCATTCCAATCACTCTCAATTTCCAGTGGTAAACAAAACCGCTGGTTAGAAAGAATGTGACTATAAAAGCAAAATGTAGGTGTGGGAAGAATTATGTTTGCATATGCTTTAGCAATAGGAATACAGATGATTTATCTTTAAGTGTCCATCTGTCTTAAAGCCTAATTATTATAAAATATTAGGCCAAAATATAGTCAGAGTGCAAATTATGTGACATTAAGAGTTAACAAAATTAGCCGGGCGCGGTGGCTCACGCTTGTAATCCCAGCACTTTGGGAGGCTGAGGCAGGCGGATCACGAGGTCAGGAGATCGAGACCACGGTGAAACCCCGTCTCTACTAAAAATACAAAAAAACTAGCCGGGCGTGGTGGCGGGCGCCTGTAGTCCCAGCTACTCGGAGAGGCTGAGGCAGGAGAATGGCGGGAACCCGGGAGGCGGAGCTTGCAGTGAGCCGAGATTGCGCCACTGCACTCCAGCCTGGGTGACAGAGCGAGACTCCGTCTCAAAAAAAAAAAAAAAAAAAAAAAGTTAACAAAATTATTTGCAACAAATAGAAGGGATAATGGTAAACCTAAATTAAATTTATAATTAAAAGTAGGAATAGTAGGATTTAACAACTATGACCAATTAAAGAAAACACTGAGGATACAGTGGCTTTTTAAAAAGCATCTTGCCCCCATACTGGGGAGATTCTACCTCTCTGCCTGTGCAGTAGAAGCTGTGTGACCTAGTCTTCCTGGTATAATACCAAATTAAATCCTTAATCAATTTTACTAAAACACTAATTTAAATATCAAATCAATAATCCTTAACAATGCACTCAGTGCTGGTTACATTTTAAAATACCTACCTATGAAATTACAAGTGATTTACCTTAAAAGCCAAAGAAAAACTTATGTGGCATGACTGTGATGCCCTCACCTTCCATCCTAACCCTCTCTAATTGGCCAATATTAATATTAAATGTTAAAAAAAGAATTATATTTATTCTAAAACAGAGGACACACATACACAAAGCCACCACTTATGTCAATGCAGTTTGAGCCCTACACAAAGGTGACAAGACAAACAGGTGAGTAGAGGCTAATACCTATAACGAGTTCTGCACACTCTATGTGGGGTGCCTTGTATGTGTGTGGTATATGACAAATATGTATAAAATACGTATACATATACATATGTATATGTATAAAATATTAATGTATATATAATGATACATAGGCACACATAATTAAACAATTGACATAAATGTTTTATGAAATAATACTCTTACTGTGTGCATTATCCTCTGAAGTTTCTATTTTATTTTAAAGAAAACTATGGGCCGAGTACAGTGGCTCATGCCTGTAATCCCAGCACTTTGGGAGTCCAAGGCAGGAAGATCACATGGGGTCATGAGTTCAAGACGAGCCTAGCCAACGTGGTGAAACCCATCTCTACTAAAATACAAAAAATAGCCTGGCACTGTAGTCTGTGCCTGTAGTTCCAGCTACTCGGGAGGCTGAGGAACAAGAATCGCTTCAACCTGTGAGGCAGAGATTGCAGTGAGCCGAGATAGTGCCACTGCACTCCAGCCTGGGTGACAGAGCAAAGCTACATCTGAAAGAAAGAAAAGAAAAGAAAGAAAGAGAAAGAAAGAAAGAAAGAAAGAAAGAAAGAAAGAAAGAGAGAGAGAGAGAGAAAGAAAGAAAGAAAGAAAGAAAGAAAGAAAGAAAGAAAGAAAGAAAAGAAAGAAAGAGGAAGGAAGGAGGGAGGGAAGGAAGGAAGGAAGGAGGAAGGAAGGAAGGAAAGAAGGAAGGAAGGAAGAAGGAAGGAAGGAAAGAAGGAAGGAAGGAAGGAAGGAAGGAAGGAAGGAGGGAGGGAGGGAGGGAGGGAGGGGAGGAAGGAAGGAAGGAAGGAAGGAAGGAAGGAAGGAAGGAAGGAAGGAAGGAAGGAGGAAGGAAGGAAGGAAGGAAGGAAGGAAGGAAGGAAGGAAGGAAGGAGGGAAGGAAGGAAGGGAAAATTATTGGCCATAAATTGATTTGATTTCACAATCCACTTTTGGGTTGTGATGTGCAATTTGAAAAGCATACTTTTAAAGAATGTTACTCAGATATGCCAGATATGAGTTCACCAGGACCTCTATGAATAGTGTGGGCAACAAATGATTGGGTAAAGAAAATGTGATACATATAGAGAGATGTAGAGATATCTCTGTCTATAGATAGATATAGATATGGAATATTATTTAGCCATAAAAAGAATGAAATCATGTCTTTTACAACAATATGGTTGGAACTGGAAGCCATTACATTGAGTAAAATAACTTAGAAAGTCAACTACCACATGTTCTCACTGATAAGTAGGAGGTAAATAATGTGTGCATGTGGACATACAGAGTGGAATAGTAGACACTGGAGACTTGGGAGGGTGGGAGGGTGGGAGAAGGATGAGGGATGAGAAATTACTTAATGGGTACAATATTCATTATTTGGGTGATGGTTACACTAAAAGCCCAGACTTCTCCACTTCACAATATATCCATGTAACAAAACTGCACATGTATTCTCCTAAATCCATTTAAAGCAACAACAACAAAGAAACAAATGAGCAAAGGCACATTTGGAAATTTCTTAGATGAAGGGATTTGAAGATGATGGCTAGAATTGGGCATAGTTAGCCTAGGCCAGAGAGAAGTGATGATTGTAGAGAGGAGGAAGAAGCCAGAAGAGTAAGTCTCAGTCCTCCAATATTTGAGCAGCTACCGAAGTAACAAGACATTAGAGGGACTAAGCATTTCTTCCTATGGCTTCCAGGGATGGATTTTCACTCATTCAGCCACCTGCGCACTATTAAACACCAGCTACTTGCCAGCTTCTGTGCTAGAGACTGAAAATTAAATATCAAATACATTAGTTAATCTTTATGCAAAGAAACCCTGCTTTTTCAGTGATGTGATAGGTAAACATGCCTGATATGATATGCAGTGTTGAGAGATTTTGTTAAGTTCTAGTGAGTGGTTTTATTAGTGACTCACAGAGCTCCTCATTTACCAGAGTTGCCATTTGAGTCAATTTCTTTTTTCTTTCTTTCTTTTTTTTTTTTTTTTGAGATGGAGTCTCCCTCCATTGCCCAGGCTGGAGTGCAGTGGCATGATCTCAGCTCACTGCAACCTCTGCCTCCTGGATTCAAGCGATTCTCCTGCCTCAGCCTCCCAAGTAGCTGGGATTACAAGCACCCACCACCATGCCCAGTAATTTTTGTATTTTTAGCAGAGATGGGGTTTCACCATGTTGGCCAGGCTGGTCTCAAAACTCCTGACCTCAAGTGATCTGCCCGCCTCAGCCTCCAAAATTTCTGGGATTACAGGTGTGAGCCATCGCACCCAGCCATTGAGTCAGTTTCTAAATACTTCTGAGTGTTCACTACTGTGTAGAAAGTGGTTCAGTTATGGAGAAGCAGATGTCCTCAGAAGGTGAGCTATGAGCTTTCTACCTCAGCAAAAATGTTTCCCAATGCTTCCTTCCCCCATTCCTCTCCCCAACTGAAGCATGAAACTATGAAAGAGCTTCCATCTGAACTTTAAAGGAGCCATTTTAGAATTCTAGCTTTAGACATTTTTTCTTGAGAAAAATCATTAAGCTTTCCTTTTATTTTAGATTATTTAATTTGCAGGAAAGCATGCATGATAATGAATACGTAAATCTTCTCAAATACACACAAAGCCTGCATAATTAATACTTGGTTTTATTCCCTTTGGGCTCTCACCAATTTCTTTTAAATTCCAAAATAAATCCATTAGAAGTTGTGATCCCCAACATTTCACTACACGGAAAATTCACTATTAAAGCTTGTTTAGGGTTATCTGTGAGTTTATTATCAACATGTTGAAGTTACAGAAAGACATATTTTGGTTCCATATAAAACTAAATTTCTAAGCATAATAGCTACCTTGGTAGGTATGAAGCTCCCCAACACGAGAGACATTTAAGAATAGTTGAAGGTTGGCCGGGCACGGTGGCTCAAGCCTGTAATCCCAGCACTTTGGGAGGCCGAGGCGGGCGGATCACGAGGTCAGGAGATCGAGACCATCCTGGCTAACACGGTGAAACCCCGTCTCTACTAAAAATACAAAAAAGCTGGGCATGGTGGCGGGCGCCTGTAATCCCAGCTACTCGGGAGGCTGAGGCAGGAGAATGATGTGAACCCGGGAGGCGGAGCTTGCAGTGAGCCAAGATCGCACCACTGCACTCCAGCCTGGGGGACAGAGAAAGACTCCGTCTCAAAAAAAAAAAGAATAGTTGAAGGTCGCCTGGCATCTGGATGGAGTAAGGGGAGAATGTTACCCAAAATTACCCTTCCTACCAACCTTGAGATTGTATGTTTTAATTAAATAATTAATTTAATTATTTCTCCAGCCCACAACTGAGTTTTTTCCCTAAAACAGCTTCCTATACATGCTTTCTGGAATCACATCCAAAAACACAAAATGGCTTTCTCCTTAAATAAACATGTTTTTAACATACTCATTAGATCGAAATTAATTGTTAAGTACATTTCAGTCAGTCTCTTCTGACAACATAGCCACAGCTCAGCAAAATCAAATTATTAGTAATAATAATTACAAATAATACCAAATAATAACAAAGCACTAACACTGACAATTGTTCTTAAGTTGCTAACATTTATTAAATGACTATTTTGTGGCAAATGCTGTACTAAGTGCTTTAAAGGCACTCATTTAATGATAACCCTTTCTGGTGGTATAGCTCTTGTTTTCATTTAACAGATAAGAAAACTGAGGCAGGCAGCCAGAATGGAGATTATCAAAAAGTCAAGAAACAATAGATGCTGGTGAGGCTGTGGAGAATTAGGAATGCCTTTACACTGTTGGTGGGAATGTCAATTAGTTCAACCATTGTGGAAGACAGTGTGGTGATTTCTCAAGGATCTAGAACCAGAAATATCATTTGACCCAGCAATCCCATTACTGGGTATATACCCAAAGGAATATAAATCATTCTACTGTAAAGACATATGCACACATGTGTTTATTGCATCACTATTCCCAATAGCAAAGACATGGGACCAACCCAAATGCCTATCTATGATAGACTGGATAAAGAAAATGTGGTACATATACACCATGGAATACTATGCACCTGTAAAAAAGGAATGAAATCATGTTCTTTGCAGGGACATGGATGAAGCTGGAAGCCACCATCCTCAGCAAACTAACACAGGAACAGAAAATTAAACACTACATGTTCTCACTCATAAGTGGGACCTGTACAACGAGAACACGTGGACACAGGGAGGGGAACAACACACACCAAGGCCAGTCAGGGGCTCGGGGGAGAGAGGAGGGAGAGCATTAGGACAAATAGCTAATGCATGAGGGGCTTAAAACCTAGATGATGGGTTGCTAGGTACAGCAAAACACCATGGCACATGGATACCTATGTAACAAACCTTCACATTCTGCACTTGTATCTGAACTTACAAAAGAAAAAAAGAAAGAAAACTGAGGTAGGAAAATTACATAACGCAGAGGGCCACATGGAAGTAGCAGAACCAGGACTTAAGGTCAGTGAGTATACTAACTCAAGAGAATAAACTCATAACCACTACCCTATTTATAAAATGAGCTTTATTTAGATGTTTTTGACCCTTGCTAATTTCTGTTTCATCATCTAAAATTTAGGGACCTAATAAGGCTCCCTTATTGGGAATAATCATGCTGAGAAAGGAAGAATGACCCCTATAGGTTCTTAGTTGGAACAGACCCCTGGTTTCATATGCACATGGGAGACAACCAGGGAATGAGTAATTCTCAAAAAAGTGGCTTTGAATTTCAGCTTATGTAACATCTTCAACAAGAAACAGCAAATTTTTAGAGAAGTGACAAGATGAAGGAAAAGGACTTTGAGTCTCTTCAGGCACAGTGAGCAGGTTGTAGGAAGGCAAATAAATGGCAGATAAAGGCTAGTTAGCAAAGCTTGTTATTGTGGATTATCCTGGTACCATGACCAGGCTGATGAGGTCCAAAGTTGTGTTCAGCGGTTAACCTTTGTTCTCCCTGGTAGAAAAGCAGGGATGGGGGGAGAATACCTTCGTCTTTGTAAATCTATGTGCTGCTTTTAGGAAAATGGAGGGCAGAAAGTTTTCCCACATCTGCTTCTTCTTGATTGTCTTTAGTTCAGTAATTGTTTATATTTTGGAGAGGCATATTCTGGTCTCCCACAATCATATACATTATAGCTTAAGTATCCGTTCTTAAAATTTGAAATATTGTATTATAAATTTTCAACAATGGGAAATGGTTAAGTAATTTACAATGTATCTACTCAGTGAAATGTTAAGGAGTTATTAAAATGCTTCTGACAAAGAGGTATTAACAGGAAAATGTGTGCAATTACAGCAAATGAAACAGTAAAGTGAACATTTTTTTGATGTAATGTGACCTCAACATTGTAAAAAACAAAAAACAAAACAAAAACATAAAAACACCTAGAAGGAAATGACCAACATACTCACAATGATTGACCCTGAGTAGTAATATCTATTTTGTTCTAATATCTTTTCTTTAAAAATCTCTTGTGTTTTTCCTTAGTAAACTTGAATTGTTTCTACAATTAAAAAAAAGTTTTGTTTCGTTTTATTTTTGGTTCTATAAAGTGGTTTACTTTTCTGATACAAGTTACTTGGTTTCTGATCTGACATTATTGTGTATAAAGTATCGTGCTCATTCTTCTTAAAAGAAGACATATTTTAATGGTCATATGTTCGTTTAGCAATAAATGAATCTGTATAGAAATGGGCAACTCAGATTCACTGTAAAACTTCAATTATTAAGATGCACAACGACTGCCAATTCAACTTTGCCCAGACTGGAGTCTAATGTCTAGAATCTCCACTGAATTTTGACTGCTGCCTTCATCAATTCCACCGAATTGACTGCTGCAGAATTTTATCTGCAGCCCTGCGAACTATGATCCTGTATTTTTCAGCTCACAGAGAATGGTGAAGACTGGTCCGGCTGGTTTGAAGAACTTAATGCAAAGTGATGTGATTTATAGTCCATTTTGGCAGGTCCTTCAGATGTGTACTATCTCCAGGCTCATGGTTTAAGTGCCCAGCTGAGGAAGAGTAATTCCTGTATTATTAGGCCTGATTAACCTGAGGAAGCTTGGAGTGCTTCGTTTTCAGGAAGGCTCTGGCTGTCCCACACAGAGATTGTATGGCTTGAAATATGCTTTTGAAAAACTCTACCTTTGTTTTTCATTCAGTAACTGTCACAAGTACCATAGGAAACTTCTGCCTAATAAGGTCCACTTCCCTTCCTTAGCTTTAGATTTGAATGAAACATGTCCACCCCACCATTAAATGCTGTATTTAGAGTCATTTGCAGAATAACGTACAATATTATCCTTAGTGGTAATGAATGTCCAAACGTCAGAATTTAAACCTTCTAACTTTGCCTGTGGAGCAGTTGATAAATAAGAAATATATACTTTACAGACTTACACACGTCTTTCCTGGGTGGAACTTTTTTTTTACCTAGCATTGTCTAAAATAATTTATTAAGATATCTTCATAGTAGCCTATCTTGGAAGTTACCTAGTGGAAGTAACAATGCTTATAATCATGCCTGCATTGTAGAAGGAAAGAATTAAAAAAGGAAAGAAAAAGAAAGAAAGAAAGAAAGAAAGAAAGAAAGAGAAAGAAAGAAAGAAAGAAAGAAAGAAAGAAAGAAAGAAAGAAAGAAAGAAAGAAAGAAAACAGGGCAACAATATTCCACCAACCTTAATTTATTCCTGGGCAAGACAACTGTGTACCACTGTTTTGCAAACACTGGCATAAGTGCTGTTAAATCCCTGTTCAGTTATAAGTTAAAGTGCAGAGACCAAATGGATTCCCAGGAACTGAGCCTATTTCAAGGAGGAAGGCCCTGTGATTTAGGCCTAAGACAAGAGTGTTGCCAGCATGACATTGCTGAAGGCAGGGGAAGAATGACTCCTTGCCCCAGAACTGCTTAGATGTGTCCAGGGATTTGTGCAAAGTCCTTTGTGAGTTATTCAAACCAGGCCATCAGAAATGCTATGCTGGGTCATACCAGTGGAACCTTCAGCCAAGCAAGGATCCAAAATATTGCAGGGTAGTGTGAGAAATGCTGGAATAAGGGACATATAGGAGATGCTATGGGAATAGCAGGTTGGTCATTATCTCAGTCTGTGAGGTTTGGAAGGATTCCCAGAGGCAGCAGTGTTTGAGTATGCTTTAGAAGAATGAATAAAGTGAGTGTATAAAAAAGATGAAAGAGCTGTCAGTATAAAGTCACCAAGTTTTCTAGGAAGAAGATGGTGAGAAGAGAGGCTATTAGGGAAGCAAAATTGTGAAGATGTTATGTGCTTTACTAAAAACATGGGCTTTGTGCTCTAGTTGATGGGGAGTCAGCAGTGGATTTGAACAGAGAAGAGAGAAGATGAGGTGAGTATTTTAGAAAGAGTCCTCTGACTGCTGGTGTGGCTAATGCACTAAGGGAACGTGACATAAGAGGGAAGGAACAAGTTTGGAGACAGCAGCATTCATGACAGTGGCAGTGGCAACAGAGGGACATACAGAGTAGGGAGACATTTTGGAGGTAAGATTAATGGGATTTGGTGCCTGATTAGATGTGGAGGTTTGAGGCTGAAGATTCTAGTTCATATCACTAGAATTGCGATACCACTAACCAAAGACTTTATGCCCTGTAAAATCCATGAATTTGGCTGAACTCTCCAATCTATAGTATGACTTCAGCTGTATAATAGTTCTGTGGCCTCTGAAATTTGAACTAAACTTTTAACTTTACAGAGAACTTCCTTTTGTCTGATCTCGCTAAATATATAGTTTGACAGATGAAAAAGCCAAGTGAAAATAATCTGACTAAAATCACCGAAGTGGATTTTTTCTGAGGTTGGACTAGAACCAAGTCTCCATGTTCCCTAGTCTTAAACTTTAAATCAAATAACGAATCTGATAGCTTTGCACCCCATCCACTCCACCCATTTTATATTTTACATGGAATATATTAGAATTGGAAAGACTTTTGAATAGAATAGGAAGCAGGGAGCTTTGGAAAAGTCACAAAGAAATCCTGGGAACTTTTGGGAAGGAAGAGGTGTCCAGTAGAAGGCAAAGGGGAGCCAAGTGATAATGACTCTTCCAGGCTTTCCAGATGTCAATGTTTGCATTACTCACAGTCCAAGGGCATCCTGTTGCACCTGATTCCACCGAGTTTTCCCTATAAACCTCTCCCCTGTGCACCACATTAGCCTTGGGTGGTGGAGAGTGGAAGGTGGAGAGGGACCAGCTGATAATGGCTGTGAACAACAATCACTGTGGCCTCTACATAGGGCAGACTCTGGAACCCTGGGTCCCTCAAGTCTCCTGTCTGTTTAGGAGGTCCCTTACGACTTACTTATCGGCATCACCCTCAAAATCTGTCCCTAGGCAATCTCAACCGGGTAAGGAGTGGACTGTTGATTGTGTTGAATAAAATTATCTATGTAGACTATGTAGAGGCTATGAAAATAAGCTTGTTCAGTTTGAAAAGTGATAGGAGCTGCTCTTATATTGTTAAAACAACACAGAATCTCAACCTCAATGAGCAGAGGAATTGGAGAGTCCTGATCCCTGAAAACCAGAAGTTCTCTACTAGAAGTAGTAGAATCATTTTGCAATGGTGGGAGAATCATTTTCAATTGTTCTTTATCCGTGGTGGTGATTGGGAAGAGGTAAGACACCTGTCTTAGATGCAACAGACATTTGTGGGCAGGAAGAGAGTGTTCATCTGAAGGGGTCATTATTGTCTTTCTAGGAGCCAAAAGGGGCATGCTATCAGGATGCCTGCAGAGAAACGGAAAGTCTTCATGATACTCCTCAAAGCACTGTTTTTTTGTTTGTTTGTTTGTTTTCAGGCAGATCTGTTGTCTCTCAGGGTCTGCAATAACTGACTTGCCATCAAGATTAGCTTCCACTTGTGGCTGACCTATTTGGCAATGGTCAAATACCTGTGTCTAACAGAGAGATGGTCTACAGGTCTACACTTGTGCAGCCCTTATCTTTTTGGGGGGTTTGATTGAATACCTGCCTTCCTGCCTGGCTCAGTGACTCATCTGATTTCCCATACCTCCTTGTCATTTAGACCTATGATTGGCAGACTTAATAACCAATCATAAAATAAATGAGCAAAATACTGCTTTGAAAGAAAGTTCTTTTTAAAAAACTTTTCTCCTAATATTTTTGTGTGGGGAGGGAAGGAAATTCATATGGAAAAATACAATCCCAAGCCCGTAGGTGTGGTTTAAACAGACCTTGTTTAGTTTTATGATTTAACTTAAAACCCTGGAGACTTCCACAGCTTTCAATCCCATCGAGGGAAGAAGCCCTTTGTCAAGATTAGTTAGAAATGTTAGTGTTAACCCCATTTTATCCCTAAAAAACACTTTTAAAATGTTTTTAGTCACCAGGCAATGAGCAGATTCAACCCTTCAGTGTTGTTTTCCTAGTGATCATTTGTTTCTGATGAATATATTCATAGCTGATTTTTTAAAAAAATATAAAACATTTACACTTAGATGACTCTGCATTTCAGGTGAGCTTGATTGACTCCTATTTGAGGGTTTTCCCCCTCCATAGGGTTTTTTAGCCTGTGCACTGCTCTTTAAGTGTTACAAAGTGAAATAACAGGGAAAATGAGTGGGTGGTTACCATGGTGACCACCACAGCTGATTTGGGTAGCAGTAGATAGCGCTGGGAAACAGTGCCTTGTTAAACCGAACTGCAAAGATAATCAATGTTGAGAGGGAAAGTGAAAATGTCTGAACTCTGCTTAATCAAATGGCCAACCATTAAAATTTGAATATCCGCATCTGTGCTTTGGCTTCAAATGCATATATAGTACAAATCAAAACAAAAGTCCTTAAGCGTACCTGGAAAATGGTTTTGGGAAGGAATCTAAATCGTCCTGATTTCCAAGTTTTAGCTATTCATCCTAAAATATTAAGAAAAGCTTTAACTGACAAAGTCTTGATGTTGGCATTAGAAGTTTTCCTGGTTCAAATTAAATGAAAACAAAGATTAATTTCTGAGATTGAGAGGACCTTATTTCTTGGTTTTGCCATGCAAAAAGGTGAAATTAGTGAAAGCCCACCTCCAAAAACCTTCCCTTTTTGAATTTTCTTCCCACCTAAGGGATGATTTAAGCAGGCATTTCCTGCCTAAGGGGAGCCAGCAGATTCCAGCCTGCAGCTGAAGAATTAACACTACACTGTGAATAACTTTGTTTACTCTCTTCTACATTTTAAAAGAAGATACCAGACTAACACTTCAGAGTTGGAATTTCAAACACCAGCAGCTAGCTGGGAGGCAGGATCGAATTTGGAGATAAGAATTCTTCCTGGCGTCCTTCAGCAGCCTCCCCAGGCAGGTTTTTCACCTCTTCTACTTTTCCAGGACTAAGCCTTTTTAACTGAGAAGAGAAAGAAAAAGAGGTGAGTGAGATAGCCAACATCTGGAAGTGATTTGTTACAGCGTTTAAAAGGGAGACAATAATCCCATCTTTCAAATTGGCTTTTTTGTGTTGCAAAGCATCTCAAACTAGCTCTGCCACTAGCCTGGGAAGGTAGCCCTACCTGCTTCACTCCTAACAGGCTTTGGCCACCACTCAAGAGCGTCAGGAGGTGTGTGCTGGCCGGGCGGAGTTTATACACCAAGCAGCTCAACCAGGAGGAGGGAACAGAGCTGAATTTGGGAAGCAGCTGCCTGCTATGCTGAAAACCCCTGGAAACTTGCTAAAGAGCTGTGGTGAGAATCATGCTGCTTTTCTCAGACCTGTTTCTCTTGACAGACCATGTGGGGGAGGTGTGGCCAGTAAAATGAAAAGAGGGCAGCAGATTCTCCTCCCTTTCCTTCCTAGAACGGCCTTTCCCTGCCATTTGTTAGTAGCCACTGCTTGCAGACATTTTCTACAGTGGCTCTGTTTTCATGTCTGTTGCTATCTATGTTCTGTGAGAACAACAAGCAGTGAATTTTTCTCTTCCTTCACCTAAATGCAACCTCAAAATCACACTCTGAGTTTGATTTACCACTGGCCTCTTCAGTAGGACTATCTCATGTGAACTGCAAGACCCTTGATATTCTCTCTCTTTCTCTCTCCCTCTCTCTCTCACACACACACACGGAGAGAGAGATTGATTAAGGAATGTGAAATATTTGCTTTAGACTTAAATTGGTTCCAGCAATACCTGGATCCACATTGATTTCAGATCAGATATTTAACGTATGCAAGTCCTGTTCAAATAGAAACCAGAGAGCGTGCTTTGGGAAGGCCTAGTCCTAATCCAGGGAGGCAGGCTTACGTGTGTCAAAGAACCAGACAGACTTGAATGTTGAATTCTGCTTTCACCAGTCGTAAACTGTACAACCTTGGGAAACCATTTTATTTTACGCGTTCAGTTTTCTTATCAGTAAAGTGGGTATTACATTCTGGTGGTTGTTTAAAGATTAGTAGTAGTATATGGAAAGCTAGACTCTAACGTCCTCCAGGGGGCATGGTTACCTTATTTTGGGCCACATAGTTAAGTAACTGGAAAGGGTAATTTTTAACAATCATAGCTTCATACTTAAGAATGTCAGCTCAGATTATTCTGCCTGAATTCAAATCCCAGCTGTCTCATGGTTAGCTGAATAACAAGCCTGTAAAATGATAATGGTAGTAGTAACTATTTTATAATTTCTGAGGATCATCCTTCTTATTTTTACTTATGTATTTTTTTTTTTTTTTTTTTTTGAGATGGGATCTCACTCTTTCACCCAGGCTGGAGTGCAGTGGCGCGATCTTGGCTCACTGCAACCTCCGCCTCCCAGGTTCAAGTGATTCTCTCACCTCAGCCTCCTGAGGAGCTGGGACTACAGGCATGTGCCACCATGCCTGGCTAATTTTTGTATTTTTTGGTAGAGACAGGGTTTCACCATGCTGGCCAGGCTGGCCTCAAACTCCTGACCTCAGGTGATCCACCTGCCTTGGCCTCCCAAAGTGCTGAAATTACAGGCGTAAGCTACCATTTCTGCCCCCCCCAAGATAATGCTTCTTATGTAAAACCCTCAGCATTGCACCCAGCACAAACTAATACTCACTCAATGTCAGCTGTTGTTATAATGATGCAGGAATCTGACTATGGAGCTAGGCAGTTGGCCTCGCTAGACTAAATTCACCTCATTTGTTGTTTTGTTGTTTTTAATTTAATTATTTATTTATTTATTTATTTTGAGAGAGAGAGTTTCGCTCTGTTGCCCAGGCTGGAGTGCAGTGGCGCAATGTCAGCTCACTGCAACCTCCGCCTCCTGGGTTCAAGCGATTCTTCTGCCTCAGCCTCCCAAGTAGCTGGGATTACAGGTGCCCGCCCCCATGCCCAGCTAATATTTGTATTTTAGTAGAGACGGGGTTTCACCATGTTGGCCAGGCTGGTCTCGAACTTCTAACCTCAAATGATCTGCCCTCCTTGGCCTCCCAAAGTGCTGGGATTACAGGTGTGAGTCACCACCCCTGGCCGTTTTTTTTTTTTTTTAAATGAGAAGTTGGACAAGATGAATCCTAAGGAAGCTTCTATCTCTTAGTAGCTTTGTTCCTAATTGCATCCACACACATATAACATAGCCACACATCTTCCTTGGTAAGGGCCATAAATAAAAAATTTTAAATGTTTTATGATGGAAAAACAGTGCAATATAATGTGCATTCTGGACTTAAAAATCATTGCCAGCTCATAAAGCCAGATGCGTCATTTCATATGCTCCTATAACTGTATTTCCTTAAGAACGTATATTGTCGCAGCCCCTGATGCTTCTTTGCATTTCTGTGGCTTTGGGGACTAAGAGACTTGCATCCAAACCTTTTGTACTGATTTTAAGAAAGTTTATTCACCTAAGTTGGCTGAGGGTGGCACTTGTTAGCATTTCAAGTTTCGGTATTACTTTTGAGAAGGAACTTGAACCTGTGTCTCTGCATTCTGTTGGCAATTAATATGTATCTGGCATAACAGCTGAGCAGTTGGCAGCCAGTTTAAAAACCAACCCGGAGTCACTCCCCACCCTGCCTCTGGAGGTGAGGAGGTAAACGTGCTTGACTGGGGAGATTTGCATTTTCCTCAGACTTGGTGCTCACCCCCATCAGCACTTCCTTTGCTACTTTCTCCATATCCCCTACCAAATTTACTTCCCACAACTCCTCTACAGGCTTTATGAGTGCCTTGAGCTAGGCTAGCACCCTCATTAAACATAGAACAATCACAGATTTTTAGAATTAATTGTTGCTGTAAGACCACCATGAGGGTAGGGACCAATGTCTTCTTACGCTTAGCACTTAAAACAGGAAAATTCTTACTTTGCATGGTAGTAGGAGACCATAAGAATGAAACCATAATGATCAATGAGAAAAACTATGATTGACCCATAAACTTTCCAATTTTTTGTCAAAATGTTAAAAAATTATCTTTTTGTTAGATATATGGGGAAATAAAAAATAGTAAAATAATATTTTATTAGTATGCTGTTCTTTAAAATCTTAGAAACAGTGAAAATTAAATTATTTCTTTGTAAAAATAAAAAAGAGTAGTTTGAATAGTACTTGCCTTTTTCTTCTTGTCAGTCATGTAACTTGTGATACAGAGCAAGTATTTTTTATATGCCTTGGCAAATTGTCACACTTTTTTCTAATCATCTGGCAACCTTTTATTCTTTGCACTTTGTATTTTGAAATACCTACAAGAGTTCTTTAATGTGAAATTTTTTACCAGTATCATATTATCTGGGACATTTTCATCCTTTATATCCCAGTCACCTTCTTTATTTATGTTCATAAGTTTGCTTTCACTAAGTTCCTCTGGCTGCATATGTGGAATTTCTCAGTGAGTGTTGAGGTAGACATTCCCATAGTCAGCTGTATCTTCTACAATTCGTTGTCGCATCTGAATTTCACTTACAGCATTATAACTTTTTGTTTTCTTGTGCTTTCCTCATTGCTGACAAACTCCCTCTTTGAATTATCCATTTTTGTAAAATGTCATATGGATTTATCACCGGAGACAAGGAGGCAAAACAAGTATGCTTTACTGTCTGTGTTGTGAAGTGAACAGCAGGTGCTCAGTGACCAGTCACTGACAGACCTTGAAAGAACTGACATGAGTCACTGATGATGATGCGCATGTGTTATTGTGTGGAAATTTGTGAATTGAAGAGCTGGTAGCAGGTTTGTGCCTTATGCAATCACTCATACCTAATATATTGTGGTAGCTAAAGTTTGAATTGTGTTGTTGGGGGACTGGAACTACTCAATTAAATCATGATAATGACAATTCATGCATATTGGAACCATGCAAATAAAAAATGTCTGTAGTTACTCAATAGTAAGGGTCTCTTAAATGAATTAATTAACTTGTACATTCACACTGATCTGGTTTGCAGTCTTATAGTGTCCTTACAAGTGTCCTTATAGCTTAGTCAACTGCTATCCCCCTTCTCTTCTTGCCTGTATAAGATGTCCAAAATAGCTGGTTAAAGCATGTCTATTAAAATCTCACTTTGAACAAGTCATTAAATTCTGAGCCTCACGTTTCACGTGCTAAAGGCCCAGATTCTTTCTCATCAAAATTTTCCCTTCCTCAGTACCCAGCTCCCCACCTCTGAAAACAATTAATCAGATTAGTTGATTCACCCACAGATACTCAAAGAGCTCTCAGGCTCCCAGGGTAGGTTGGTTTCTTCCCGTGGTGAGAGGAATCAGCATGTGGCAGAGAAGTTCTCTCAAATGCTGCCTTCACAAGGGCTATCCAGGGAGGGCTGAAGAAGGGAGTCAAAGATAATCCTAAACTTTACTTACTCTTTCATTTCAATGTGCTTATATTCAAGACGGACTGTGAATTCTGGAGACATGTAAGTATTTACACTGTGGTGATTACCAGCATTGGCTTTATCAGATATGGGTTCAGGGAGGGATCCATCACTTCTTAGCTCTGTGTGCTTTCCCAAGTTACTTTATATAGTCTTTACTGAACCTATGAAGCTTTTAGAACCCCATTCCTCCATCTGTAGGTTGTAATTATTATTTCCCTGGGCTTTTGAGAATCTTGAAAAAGGTAAAGAACACAATACACTTGGAGTACCTTTTGTAGTGGAAAAGCTTGAGAAACAGAAACGGTTTTAGCTTCTCAGGCATAACTTAAATAACTTAAGTGAATGTCATTTTTTTTTTTTTTTTTTTTTTTTTTTTTTTTTTGAGACGGAGTCTCACTCTGTCACCCAGGCTGGAGTGCAGTGGTGTGATGTTGGCTCACTGCAACTCCGCCTCCTGGGTTCAAGCGATTCTTGTGTCTCAGCCTCCCAAGTAGCTGGGACTACAGGCACAAGCCACCATGCTCAGCTAATTTTTTGTATTTTTAGTAGAGATGGGGTTTTGCCATGTTGACCAGGCTGGTCTCGAGCTCCTGACCTCAGGTGATCCGTCCGCCTTGGCCTCCCAAAGTGCTGGGATTAGAGGCGTGAGCCACTGCGCCAGGCTGAAAGTCATTCTTTTTACTAAGATTTTCTTGTTCACAGTATACAAGAGTTCTGGATGTGGAGATAGCGTGTAATATACGGACTCACCTTGATGGAAGTTATCCAGTCTGTTTGTTGGGAACGAAGGCTAAGACTGGTGTTTTCTCCTGTCTCCTTATTGACTGTCATTGATGATTAAGAACCTGTATTATATTCTTTATAAATTCAGTCCCCCAGATTCTTTTGGAACACCTCCTGCTATAGTTTAGATATTTTTGCCCGCCAAACTTCTTGTTGTAATTTTTTCCCACTGTTGGAGGTAGGGCCTAATGGGGGTGTTTGGGTCCCAGAGGCAGACCCCTCATGAATAGATTAATGCCCTCCCTGGGGGTCACTGAGTAAATTCCCTCAGAGCTCGTTGCTAAAAAGGGCCTGGAACCTACTTCCACCTTGCCTCCTTTCTCACTGTTTGACTTCTGCACATGCCTGCTAACCTTCCCCTTTTGCCAGGAGTGGAAGCACCCTGAGGCCTTCACCAGAAGCAGATGCTGGTGCCATGTTTCTTGTACAGCCTGCAGGATTGTGAGCCAAAATAGTCTCTTTATAAAGTACCCAGCCTCAGAATTGTTTTTATTTTTATAACAGCACAGATGGACTAAGACATCTCCTTTGAGTGTGCGCAAAGATATGTTCAAAGCTCTCAAGATCAAAACACTCAAGTCACATAGTGGCAGGGCCCCTCTTCCATTTCTGCTAATAGTGATGTCTCCCCTGGAATAAGCAGCTTGCTTCATGGGCTTCTCAGTCCTCTAACACTGCATCCATTACAATGTGTCCCCACTGCCATATGCATACACCTATAGACTTTTCCAGAAAGACACCAAATAAGAGTCACTGTTAGACCTGACTGCTGTGTGGGCCATGGCTCTCGGTTCTGGCTGTGCAGGATATTTTTAAACTGTATCTCCTCTCAAGGATTCTCACTCAGTAGGTCTGAAGTAGAGTTGAGGCACCTGTATTTAAAATATGTTTCCCAGGTGAAGAATGGGTAGGGTTGAGAATTGCTGCTCTAGTGCCTTTAGGTGCCCGATTCTGAGATCAAAACTAGTTCCAGCTGCAGTTTTCTGGACAAGAATGTGACCTTCACTTGCCTGGTGACTGGACTGGGCTAGGAGATGCAAGCTGGCCCTACAGTATATTAGAACACAGTTGCTCCTTATTCTTTTTACCCCAGGGCAACATTTTCTTCAATATTGTCTTCTTAGAGAGTAATCCCACTCATCTTGACTTAAGTTTTTATAATAGCTGCCTAATTGGGCTCCCCAACTTCACCTCCCTCTCAGCCTTTCAGTCCATTTTCCACCCTGCCAATATACTTACCTCGCTAAAATAAGAAACCCATTGTCATTTCCTCGATCTTCCAGCCATCAAGAACTGCTGCTGATTGTTTCCAGAACATGGGATATTTCTTTCTTTCTTTCTTTCTTTCTTTCTTTCTTTCTTTCTTTCTTTCTTTCTTTCTTTCTTTCTTTCTTTCTTTCTTTCTTTCTTTCTTTCTTTCTTTCTTTCTTTCTTTCTTTCTTTTTTTCTTTTTTTGAGATGGAGTTTCACTCTTATTGCCCAAGCTAGAGTGCAGTGGCACAATCTCAGCTCACTGCAAGCTCCGCCTCCCAGGTTCAAGCGATTCTCCTGCCTCAACCTCCTGAGTAGCTGGACCATCATGCCAGGCTAATTTTTGGTATTTTTAGTAGAGACAGGGTTTCACCATCTTGGCCAGGCTGGTCTTGAACTGCTGACCTCAGGTGATCCGGCTGCCTTGGCCTCCCAAAGAGTTGGGATTACAGGCATGAGCCACTGCACCTGGCCTTAACAAACTCTTAATGACCTTAGAAGCCGTTTTAAGACCTGCTCTGAGAAGACGTCTCTACTCCCAATTGCCCACAGCAGAGAGAGTTCCCTTTCCTTTGTGCACCTATAGAATTTAAACTAAAATTAATTTACTGTTTATGATCAATCTGTTCTCCCAAAAGCATGTGCTGCACTTGTCTTTGTCCCCCTGAGCATAATGGACCCCCAGAGGGAGTGCGGAGCAGGTTTGAGGGTAAAGCCATCTTTATTCCCAAAGATAGACCTGAACAGGGATTGTTCCTTTACTATTGGGTCAGTATCCCTAAGAGTATCATCGTTTGTAAGTCCTTTGCACACAGAAAAGATACTTCCCAAAGGCTCTGTCTTTAAACACAATAAGGTAACCTAGCACCTGGCTCCTAAGGCATTTCAAACCACAGTCTGCAAGGCCACCTTTTTTTCTGTGTCAGCAGACAGTGCCTCCTACCATACTGCCACGTCACTGGGTTCACTCTGTTTCTTACCAGAGAGGGGCTGGCTTGCATTGCATCATCTATTTGTAGACAGCCAAACAGGCCATGAGTTTTTCTGTGCTTTTTTCCCCCTGTGTTTTTACAGACAGACACTATAATCAACTGTCATGACAGCTATAATCAATTAGCCTATGGGCTGTTTTTCTCCATCTAGACCAATTGAACTGTTTTTATTTTTGTTATCCCCTCTCTACTCATTTCCCAACTATTACTACTGGACTATGTGACTAAGCCCCTACAAAACCTTCAGCTACTCCTCTTTTCTCTAGTGGCCACTTTTAGGATTTGGCAGTAATTCATTAATCTCCAGACATATTTGCATCTCCATTAATATCTAGGAGTCCTTATTTATTTGAAAAATATTTTTAAATGGATTCCCTGCTGTTAAAGTGAAAAGCAAACATTTAAGTCATCTAGATGAGATGAATTAAGATTTAAATTTAAAATTGCATAGTGTTGCTTTTTAATTTGTATTGGTGGTCATTTTTTAGGGAGCTAAGTATGTGCAAATCATGTTCTCTGTAGCTTCAAAGGAAAAATCTAGGACTTTTTCCTAGTTAGTGAGAGGTACACTGTACTTTCTTGAAAAGACAGGAGCTCTAATTTACTGAAGAAGTTTAAATAGAGTATGATGTTATTACAATCAGGAGTGGGGAGGTGGAGGGTAATATTTAAGTTCCTTTTAAAGCTGAGATTTCAGTAAATCACAAGACAGGATGCTTTCATGACAGTAAGCCTAAGAGCATTGTTGGTAGAGCATTTGTAAGAGCTGGGCAAACATTTCAGTAACATTTTTTGCATGCCTACACAATTCCAGGTCCTAAGCTAAAAACAGAAAGAAAAATAAGATCTAGTTCCTGCCTGCAAGGAGCTTAAAGTCTAGTAAAAGAAAGACTTATAAGAAACCAAATACATTAAAGCATTGAAGATTATGTGAGAAAAGTCTGTATGATGGGCCAAAAGGAAAGAAGTAGAATCGAGAAAAAACAAAAAAATCTCTTTGCCAAAACATTCTATTATGTGATCCAAAGGAAATCATCCCTTGACCTCTCGATCTTTGGTTTCTATCTGCAAAATGGGTATAATCTGTGACAGTGACCTAATACTTTTTTTGGGATACACTTTGAAGAGCATTTGGAGAAGATTTAAAACAGTCTGTATATCCCCAAGCATAGATAAATCCCCATGTTAAAACACAGTGCATCTAAAGCAACACCATTGAGCTATCAATTTTTATCACTAGTTCTATAAAACTTACTGAGGGACCCTGAAGTTCTTGTAGAAATGAAAAACAAGCAACTGATATTAATTCCACTGGTTAAGTAGGAAAAGCCAGGGCCTGAGGGTAAGACACCTGGCCAAGAACCCCAGGACTGGCTGCCAGGGCTGCTGGCTCCCTCCCATTCTCTAGTCTCTGTGCTTGAAGCTGTAACTTAATGGTTTTAAGTAGGAAATAGATTTATTGATGTGTGGTTTTCTTCTGCAGAAAATCAAAATAAACCATAAAGAAGAAAACAAAACAAAACAAAAAAACACGTGCTTCCCTGACCTTTGGAGATAGGATGCTCATGGAGTTTTAAATGTACTAAGCAGATCTTTATTGAGAACCTGCTATGTTATGTGCCAGGCATGGTGGGCATTGGAGGACAAATCAAACATGATCTCCATCCTCATAGAGCTTAGAATCCAGTTTGGGGGCAATCAAAATGCAATATAATCAATGTAATCAATACTATGGGGGTCTTATAGGCTCCTTGGTGAGGAATGCTTAACTCAGCCTAATGAGATGATCAGAAAAGGCCTCCTGGAAGAAGAAATGTCAAAGCTGAGGTGTGAAATATTGAGAAGTCAACCCTGAAGAGTGGAAAGGAGAAGGAACAGTAAGTAGAAAAGTAGGACAGCGAGAGGGAGCTCTCAGCTTGTCCTAGGAAGTGAAAGTAGTTCAATAGGCAGGAGCTTAGATGAATATCTGGTCGGGCCTGGATTGTTAGGGAGGACCCAGATCGGAGAAGGATCACGGAACAATCATTATGCCCAGTTGGCGTTTGATTTCTAGTCTGAAGGTAGTAATCAGTTAAGTGGTTTTAAGCAGTAAAGGGACAAGATCAATTTTGCCATTAGAAAAAAATCACATCTGTCTGCTATGAACAAAGGACAGTCATTAAGAAGACAAAGGTGGGGATCATTTGCCTCAAAGTTGGAGATGTCAGGTATAGGCCTCAGCTAGCTGCTCTCTTGCCTCTTCAGTGTGGAAAACTCTAAGATTATACTCATAGTTGTTCCCAGGTTTTGAATGCAAGGAATCTCTTTTTAACTACTTCAGAATGGTGGAACTTTTAGATTCTGTTGATAAAGATAATGGTGAATGATAGAATGATACATCAAATTAAACTAATTATTCACAGTGCAATCTATGTATATTTAATATCTAGTAGGACATGTATGGAGAAGATATTCTTGATTCAGTATATGGAATGTTTGGTGCCTGGTGGATTTGAGGATTCTTTCCCAGAACACAAATGATTCCTGTGAGCTTTTGATCCTCAGACTTGAGACCAGAGGGAAGGAGTTAAAATTGTAGTTATCAGTTTCATCCATGTCCTTGCAAAGGACATGAACTCATCCTTTTTAATGGTTGCATAGTATTCCATGGTGTATTTGTGCCACATTTTCTTTATCCAGTCTATCATTGACTGGATGTGGGTTGGTCCCAAGACTTTGCTATTGTGAACAGTGGTGCAATAAACATACATGTGCATGTGTCTTTATCGTAGAATGATTTATAATCCTTTGGGTATATACCCAGTAATGGGATTGCTGGTTCAAATGGCATTTCTTGTTCTAGATCCTTGAGGAATCGCCACACTGTCTTACACAATGGTTGAGCTAATTTACACTCCCACCAACGTGGCACATGTATACCTATGTAACAAACCTGCATGTTGTGCACATGTACCCCAGAACTTAAAGTATTATAATAATAAAACAAATTATAGTTATCAGTAGTGAGTTAACCGATCCTCTCAAAGGGCTCCTGTAATGACAGCTGTTACTATGGAGCTTACTGTATCCAGCAGCTTTAGAAATGCTACTCATCTTTCAGATGAGGAAGCACATGTTAATATTAGAGAGGTTAAGTAGCCTAGTATGGCTTCTCTGACTGACATTTACTTCAGTACATCCTGAGATTCAAATGAATTGAATGTTTCAATTCCAGCTCTACTATTTATCTGTGTGATCTTAGACAGATTACTTAATCTCTAATAGTATCAGTTTTCTTATCTATGAAATGGGTATACTATCTACCATATGGAGTCAGATCATTATTAAAGTAGATAATGCACATTAAAAAGCTTGATAACCCTCAATTAAGTGTCTCCCCACTGTGCCTTCTTTTCCTATTTATCTTTTCTCCCCATTTCCTCTGCATTTGCCTACATTTTACTGTCTTCTTCCTCAATTGTTTCCCCTTTAGAAATACTCCTTTTCTCTCTTTTTTAATCTTCACATAATATTAAACTGACATTTTAAAGTTTATTTTAGTTACATTTGTATTTTCTATTCTTAACTTAAACAGCAACCAACTGTTTCTGTTTTGTTAAGAAAAAAACAGTTGCTTTGGAATCAAGTTGTTTTATGTATGTGACCCTTGGTAGAAAAACATGTCCCACTTGCACAACATTGACCCAATAGTATATTTTCAGACCCACTCTAGCAACTTCACTTACTTCACACTTCTGCTACTCTAGAGATGAATCATCCACCTAATTTTCTGCTGAAAAGACATCTGTGTTCCTAGCCAATGCTCTCTTCATCTTTCCACATTCTCAAGTACTCTGGCAAGTACTGTATGCCTCAGTCAGAAAACAGTGAAGTCAGGTCTCCTGAAATACAGCCAGCAGTTGACGAAGCAGGTGCAGAATTACAGATGGTGCAATTGCCACAGTGCAGTAGTGTGAAGAGAGTTTTCTAAAGTACTTTTTGGAATTTATTCATCTCTCATTTTAAAAGCACATTTTCCGTTGCATATTAAAATCTACAATAAAAACTTAATGAACCAAACTGGAATAATTTATCTTCTGAAAATATATTCTTTATGTCACTCTTTCCCTGAGTTTCCAAGTAGCCCAACTCTGCCCTGTAGCTTTCAAGGCCTTCCATGATCGGGTTTTCATCATCATTTTATTTTTCCCTCCTGCTGCCCACGCAGGAACATGAACCCTGCATTTCAATATTTTCTTTAGCCTTCTCCTGAAAAATACTTTCTCTTGCCATTCTCCAAGTATTTGTGTTTTTGATGTTCTTCTACTCTGGAAATCTCTCTTTTATGCAAACCTCACCCATTCTTCAAATCTCAGTTCAAGTTTTTCCTTTTTTGACTACCCCAAATTAAAGCAGCCTTCTAAATTCCTTTAATGAGGTAGTGTAACTTATGGGGAAAATTTTGGAATCTAGAGCTGGAATGCCTAGGTTCAAATTCTTCCCCAGTGATGAGGTCTTTTTACCTTCTTCAGACAATTTACTTATCAGTAAGAAGACAGATAAGATTTTAAGGGTTTTTAAAAGATTAAAGGAGAAAAACATGTGAAAGCATTGTGTAACTAGTATGATAATCTGCCTAGTGTATTCATTTATCTTTTCCTTTTTATATATTAACTCAGTTTGCAATTAAACAAATATTTAGTAAAAAATAAATTGTTTTTTTTTTCTTTTCTTTCTTTTTTCTTCAACTTTTTTTTAAGTTCCAGGGTATATGTGCAGGATGTGCAGGTTTATTACACAGGTAAACTTGTGCCATGGTGATTTGCTGCACAGATCATCCCATCACCTAGGTATTAAGCCTAGCATCCATTAGCTGTTCTTCCTGATGCTCTCCGTCCCCCTATCCCCACTGACAGCCCCCAGTGTGTGTTGCTTCTCACTGTGTGTCCATGTATTCTCATCATTCAGCTCCCACTTATAATTGAGAACATTCAGTGTTCAGTTTTCTGTTCCTGTGTTAGTTTGCTGAGGATAATGGCATCCAACTCCATCCGTGTCCCTGCAAAGGACAGAATCTTCATCCTTTTTTTTTTTTTTTGAGACAGAGTTATGTTCTCTTGCCCAGGCTGGAGTGAAGTGGCATGACCTCAGCTCACTGCAACCTCTGCCCTACAGGTTCAAGTAATTCTCCCACCTCAGCCTCCCAAGTAGCTGGGATTACAGGCACGTGACACCACACCAGGCTAATTTTTTGTATTTTTAGTAGAGAGGGAATTTCACCATGTTGGCCAGGCTGGTCTCAAACTCCTGATCTCAGGTGATCCACCTGCCTCGGCCTCCCAAGTGCTAGGATTACAGGTGTGAGCCACCACGCCCAGCCAATCTTGATCCTTTTTATGACTACATGGTATTCCATTGTGTATATGTACCACATTTTCTTTATCCAGTCTATCATTGATGGGCATTTAGGTTGATTCCATGTCTTTACTATTGTGAATAGTGCTGCAGTGAACATACATGTGCATGTATCTTTATAATAGAATGACTTATATTCCTTTAGGTATATACCCAGTAATAGGATTGCTGGGCCAAATGGTGTTTCTGCCTCTAGGTATTTGAGGAATCACTACACTGTCTTCCACAATGGTTGGACTGACTTACACTCCCACCAACAGTGTAAATGCAGCTTTTTTCCTGCAACCACAGCAAGATCTGTTTTTTGTTTGTTTGTTTGTTTTTCCTTTTTGACTTTTTAATAACAGCTATTCTGACTTGCATGAGATAGTATCTCATTGTGGTTCTGATCTGCATTTCTCTAATAATTTGATGTTGGGCTTAGTAAAAAATAAATTCTTAAAAAGAATATGTACATGCTTCCCCAAGGTCTAAAATGATTATAGCAAGCTCTCAGGTGACCTGGTACTCCTGCTTTGGCCCATGGAGCATGCTTTGATTAGCAAGGCTCCCTGTAAACCATAGTAAAAAGACAGGCAATGGAAACACCCACACACTTAGACTGGAGTCTAGACATGATACTTGCACAGTGGCCTTCATCTGAGTGTTCAGTTATGTTTTTCTGCCTGTAACTTTTCTTACAACTGTGAAAGCTGGCTAGCTGGGTAGTTATCTTGGTCACACGTAGATATTAGTCAGCCTGAGATGCCAAGTTCGTTACTTCAGAATAAATATAAAACTCACCAGGAAACTTGCAGGGTTCCCACAGGGTGAACTTGATCTGCACTGAGGTGCCTGCCATATGACGACAGTCCAATGACTCAATTGACGTCAAGTCACAGATGGACGTCATCCCATTACCCGAGAAGACCTCCTTTTGTAGCAAATGATACCACAGAGGCATCCAAGTGAGGGGAAATGCTGGGAAGCTAGTTATCTGTCTAACTAACCTTCAGCAGTGTAGTGCCTCTACTGAGCAGAGTGGTCATAGCATCTATACACCCTATCCCATGTGATTGTCGCTTTAAACAGCTTATCGGTGATATTTTGGCCTTTGCTGAGTTGTCATCTTCTTTATCTAGTTCTCTATGTGTGCACAAGGCAAGAAGGAATGTGTATCTGATTTTGAATTGCATTCTTTGAATGCACAGTTCAATAAGGGAGTTGATGACTGTTGAGGCTATGGTTTTATAGTCAGGCTCTGGTTATGTGGAACCTTAGGTGTGTCACCTAACCAAGTATCAGGCTTTACATTTGCCAAAGGGGCTGTGAGAATAAATGAGATAGCCCATGTTAAGAGTTTAATACAGTCCTTGTATACAGTTAGTGCTCCATGAAAATTGGTTACATTTATTAGTATTACAAATGATTGTTATTAACATATTTATATTACTATAACACTTTATAATATTACATTTACCTTCTTTATTCTGGAGTATATTTATATGAACCCATTCCACCTGCCCTCAGCTTCTTGTCGCTACTAGAAAAATACATAGGACCTGGAGTCAGAAAATTTATTTCAATTGTATTTACAAGAGTAAACCCTGAATGTCTCTCATGTCCTACTAACTACATGAATGTCCTTGTACCCGTTTCAAGCTTTGGTTATGCCATCCACATCTGCAAATAGAAACATGTTATATGAACTATATATTGTTGTTAGTCTCTGATTATCCTCTTCTGTCTTTCTGATACCCCTGCTCTGTGTTCCTAAGAATTGTCCATCTTGGCACTCACTATCTTATACTGAAATTGTCCGCTTCTTGTGTCTTCCTCTTGAGAGGATGAAAAGTATCTGGCCGGGCAAGGTGGCTCATGCCTATAATCCCGCATTTGGGAGGCTGAGCGGGGGTGGATCACTTGAGATCAGAAGTTCGAGACCAACCTGGCCAACATAGTGAAACCCTGTCTCTACTAAAAATAGAAAAATTAGCCAGGCATGGTGGCGGGTACCTGTAGTCCAAGCTACTTGGGAGGCTGAGGCAGGAGAATTGCTTGAATCCAGGAGGTGGAGGTTGCAGTGAGCCGAGATGGTGCCACTGCACTCCAGCCTGGGCAACAGAATAACACTCAGTCTCAAAATTAAAAAATAAAAATAAATTATAAAAAAAAAGTACCTTATGTGCTGGGCTGGACTTCATTCCATCCACATTTCACATGCGTTAAATGAAATAGTTCAGGACAGTGTACCCACCTCATATTCCTCTCTCCTTTGTTTTCATATGATCCCAGGAACCCTGTTTTCATGTACATTTTCTCCTTTGCTTTTTCTAAAATCTTTCACAAAATGCTCACCCACAACAGTGAAACAGACCTATCCAGTGGAGTGTGGACAGCAAGAGGGTAAAGCTAGAAAGGGTTGGGAAAAGAAGGCCTAACCTGATTTTTAGAGGCTCTATCTGCCCTTTCAATGATCACCTACTTACGCTTAGAATCTTCTTTCTCCTGCCTTCTTTTGCTAAGTAACCAGGAAGGTCAAGTGCCATTGTTACTTTCCAAATGACTTGGGGGAGATCACTTCCAGATACACCAAGTTCTGCTTCTGAAGACCTTTATCAACAGTTAATTTGAAGAATCAAGGTTCACCTTCTGAAACAAGCCAAGGCGGTTATGTAACCTGAAACTCTTTGTTGAAAACAAAACCTGCAGATGCTCAGAAAGCTAAATTAAACTTCTGACTTGCCGCTCAGCCACTAAGCATCACAGGCAGCCTAGAGAATATCATCAACACTAGGGTGGTAAATGTAACGATTGTAATGAAACACTGTATTCACCTTCCAGCCAGTGTGATTTTAAAAGTCTGCCCAGATTAGTTGGCCAGAAAGCAAACTAAGGTGGAGCTGAACTTTACAATGTGGTTTCTTGCTTAATGAGCAATCTCGTTGAAAAAAATAAAGTTATATATATATGTGTGTGTGTATATATATGTATAAAATATATATGTATATATAAAATATATATGTATATATAATATATATAACTTTGTATATATGTGTGTATATATATGTGCACATATATACACACATATATACACACACACACTGTAAAATTTTGTCCTAGGCATTCTGATTTGAGACTTTTATTTTTTTCCTCTCAAAAAGATTCTTTCTTGATGAATTGCATGATTAAGAAGGGGGCCTGAATGAATATTATTGGCAGCTACCCCAGGACTCACACTTGTCTCTTACCTTTAAGAGGGAAAGAGAACAAACAGCGATTGAGTACATACCATATACAGGGGACTCTGCTTGTTCCCCTAATAAATCGTCAAGTAAAGTCAGGGAAATGGGCACCAGCAGCCTCATACTAGAGATTATGAAAAACAGATTTACACAGGAAATAATTTGTCCAAGATCACTCAACTAGTAAATAAGTGGCAGAGCTGGAATGCAAACCAAGTCTTTCTCTCATGATCCAAAGAGAATACCCACTATGCCCATAGGTTATATAGCTGTTTCTCTTTGTTTACAGTCAGATCTTGGGCTACTAATACTTCCTTCCTGTCAGGTGTTAAATAGCAACCTGTATTATATTTTTATATTTTCAACATTTGTGCTGGTGATTCATGCCAAAAGCAAACATGGCTCATTGTTTTTTATCTAACATTCAACAAATATTTATTGAGCATCACTGTGTACAGGTACTATCTGTTTCCTAGGTACTTTGGGTTCTAGAGATTTCCCATTTGTGCCACTGTGAACATTCTAAATGTTTTGGATCTAGTTTAGAAACTTCAAATGTAACTTAAACACAGAATAAATTTCCAACAATTATCATAATATCTAATATTTATTGCAAGATTGCCATGTGCCAAGTATTAATGATAAGAGCTTTTACATAAATTTCATGTAATCATCACCACAACCTTATGATGGAATACAATTAGTATCATGCTTTTTTGCAAATGAGGAAGCTCTGGATTTAAAAGACTATTACATAGTTTGCTCAAGATCATATAACTAGTCAAAGTATCAAAGGTGGGACTCTAACTCAGGCCCATATGACAGAAACTGCACATTTTTAACCCTATGCATTCTGCCTTCTGGAAAATTTTATTCTGTTAGGGCAAGCAAACATTGAACTATGTGTGCTGGGTGCTGGGATATAAAGATGATTAAGACAGGGTTCCTGCTTTCAAGAACCATGAGTGCACTGAGGGGGAACAGACAACCAATCTCAAAAGCATTGTGCACTTGTTTGTTTATGTTTTTGTTATTGCTGTTGTTACTGTTGTTGTTGACACCGAGTCTCACTCTGCTGCCCAGGCTGAAGTGCAGTGGCGCGACCTCGGCTCACTGCAACCTCTGCCTCCCAGGTTCAAACGATTCTCTTGCCTCAGCCTCCTGAGTAGCTGGGAGTACAGGTGTGCGCCACAACACCCCACAATTTTTTGTATTTTTAGTAGAGATGGGTTTTCACCATGTTAGCCAGGCTGGTCTTGAACTCCTGACCTCAGGTGATCTGTCCCCCTCAGCCTCCCAAAGTGCTGGGATTATAGGCGTAAGCCACTGAGCCCGGCCAAAGTGTGCACTTGTTATATGTCATGCACTGCATGGTACTGGATATAATTCAGGAATAAGGCACAATCTCTACCTTCAGGAAACTCTGATCAGAGACAGATACAGAAACAGGAACTCCTAAGGGCAACTGATTCCTATTTCTGTTTTCCTATATAGGAGAAGTTTGGATGCTTATAGGCACTGGGGGAGTCAGTGTTGTTTTAGGGCTCTGCAGCCAGTCCTTCAGCCTCATCTTTTGTTCTCCATTTATTGATGACCTCAGGCAGACCACTTAGTTCTAGAAAGCTATTTTCTCATATTTGAAATAGAGATAAAAGTATATATAAATAGAGAGAAAAGTATGACCTACTTCATGGAGCTGATTTTAAGAATTAACCAATAAAATGTATGGAAAGTATCTACACTTGCTTGATGATAAATGTTAATTACTTTTGTTGTTATCATGACCTCATATGGGTTAGAAGAATCTTAAAGGTGTTGTCACTTCTTGCACTCAGTCTTGCATTTTTTCTGCCAAACTAACTCGAGGCATTGCTGTAGCAATCAGCTTCATACAGGTGTAACTGACACCACCTTGCCTTAGCTGCCACACCTATCTCTGCTTTCTACCCGAGAGCCCACTCGCCACTCTGGCATGCACAAAACTGGACGTGCAAGGGAGTTGGCATCGCATGTGGCAACTCTCGACAATTGGAGAGGACGGGAACTGGTGGGTAGAGGCTCTCTTCCACCCCCTGGATAGATAGTTCTGAACTGCACTGTGTATGCTCCTCAGAAGGTCCTGGTGGGAGAGTCTCCCTGCTTCCTCATTCCTCTTCCCAGGATCACTGCTCAAAACGAACTATCACATGTGAGCCTCTGAATATATTACTGCAAACCTTTGATTCAAGCTCTGCTTTCCTGGGGATTATGGAAGCGCAGTTGGACAGGATGAGAATCATAGGAGTTGGGGGTTATTGCATATTTGGATTCCCCCTATAATATCTTTGCCAAGTGGTCATTCAGCTGCTGCCTTAACATGTCCTATGAAAGGAATGTGCTGTCTCCAGTACCATGTCTAGGCACTAAACACAAGTCCCTGGCACCTAGAACAATACCTATCAACATAGAATAGGAGCTTAATAAATATTGTCAAATAAATTTTTAAGTAAAAATTTTGTTGGTTTTAAAATTTTTGTTTGTTTGTTTTTTAGACAGTCTTGCTCTGTCACCCAGGCTGGAGTGCAGTGGCGAGATCTCAGCTCACTGCCACCTCTGCCTCCTGGGTTCAAGCGATTCTCCTGCCTCAGCCTCCCGAGTAGCTGGGACTACAGGCACCCGCCACCACACCCAGCTAATTTTTTGTATTTTTAGTAGAAACGGGGTTTCACCATGTTGGCCAGGATGGTCTCAATCTCCTGACTTTATGATCCGCCAGCCTTGGCCTCCCAAAGTGCTGGGATTACAGGCATGAGCCACCACGCCCAGCCTGGTTTTAAAATGTTTAATTGTGAAGTTGAAACTTTTGTTGGTGTTCGCAATGACTGCACATCTATTGTCTTTTGCCTTCCAGGCATTAGATCTACTTTTCCAAGAGCCATACAAAATAAGCCTTCATATGCTTTTGAGTCTATGTGGTTTTTTCACAAAGAGAATTCATTGCTAGGGAGTCTGTGAATCTTTTATGGCATACTTTAAAAAATAAAATAATGGAATTAAGTAGAAACTATTAGTTTCTACTTTATTTAATTGATATAGGATTATATTCTTGGATTTGTGTTGTGTTTTTTAAATGTTAGCAACATGGAAAGTAAAGTAGATTTGAATTTAAAGGGTTAGAAGTTTATTTATTAAGAACTACTTGATGTTTTATTATCACAATAACAGATCTTTATAATGATAGTTTCAAGTCATCAGTTTAAAAACCTATTATATCTAGCATATTATTTTGAAGTTGAGGCAAGTATATAATAATGATGTTTTAAAAAGTAAAGTAATACGCAAAAGTAATCAATTTAACTCTCTTCATTTGAAGTCTTAATCTTCAGCTATATGGAAAATTCAAATATTCAGAAAGACACTTATTTTCTCTGAGGATTCCAGAGAATAAAATTTACTTGATAATAACATACAAGTTGATTTTTAGGCAATCACATGTCTTAATTCCAAGATAATTTTTTTACATTGAAGATTTAGCCTGGAGAAGAGAAGTTTAGAACTCTTTTAATAAGTGAAAATATGCAGAAGAAACAGAGCTGCAGCTAATTCCTACCTGCATTCAGAAAGTACAAAGGGCAAGTACAAGTTAGGTGTATCACATTCCTGTTCATGTCTATGCTTTATTTTTTAATTAAATAAATTAATGCCTTTATTTTTATAATTTCAACTTTTATTTTAGATTTAAGAGGTATATTTGTGCAAGTTTGTTACATGGGTGTATTGCATTATGCTGAGATTTGGGATACAAATGATTCTGTCACCCAGGTAGTAAGCGTAATACCCAGAAGTTTAGTCTGAATAACTTAATATTTCAGTGACTTTAAGGTTATATTCAGTTTTTTTCCTGATGAATTATATCTTTATTTTATTATTTTATTTTATTTTATTTTTGAGATGGAGTCTCGCTCTGTCGCCCAGGCTGGAGTGCAGTGGCGTGATCTCGGCTCACTGACACCTCCGCCTTCCAGGTTCAAGTGATTCTCCTGCCTCAGCCTCCCAAGTAGCTGGAATAACAGGCCTGTGCCACCATGCCCTGCTAATTTTTTTTTTTTTTTTTTTTTTTTTTTTTTAGTAGAGACACAGTTTCACCATGTTGGCCAGGCTGGTCTCAAACTCCTGACCTCAGGTGATCCACCCGCCTCAGCCTCCCAAAATGCTAAGATTACAGGTATGAGCCACCTCGCCTGGTCAAATTATATATTTAAAAAAAAAAAAAAGAAAAAACAAAAACTATTCTTCAATTATAATGGTATTACATGTTTATTGTTGAAACTGCAAAATACAGAAGCATGTTTAAAAAAACAATTGAAGAACTAAGCAATAATTTCTACTATCCAGAGGCAACCACTGGTTTCTGTTTTTGTCTCATTTTAGTACCATTTCTGTTTATGAAATACATAAGGGAGGTTATATTATATGTACAACTTACTACCCTGGTTCATTTTAGTTACATTGCAGCATAAGCATTTAACAATGTCATCTAAAATATGTTACAAACATTTTTCATGCAGACAAAGTTTTTCATGTTTTCAGATGCATTCTTTTTTATGCTTCCACAGCCTGCCAAGCTTTTACTTATAAAGTTAAATATCTTAAAAGGATATTTTGTTGGGAGTTTTTTAATTATAAAAAATAAAATGATAAAAAATAACTATTGATTTTGTTGTAGGTCCTTGGCATTTATTTTCTGTATCCTATAAAATTGTAATTGTATTATATATGGTAGTTACGGTAGTTAATACCTCCTTTTTCATTTAACAATGTTTTGTGGGCACTTCTTCATGTCCATACTTTTTTTTCTTTTGTAAAAGTAAATTTTAAAAGAGATCTAAGATTCCATTATAGGGATGTGACACTATTGACTTAGCCTATTTACCATTATTAAACTTTTAGGTTGTTTCTGATTTTTCACTACTGTAAATAACAGTCATGATGAGTATTAGGTTAGCTTGTTATGGGTTATTTATATGATCTTTCAGAGCTCTCATCTAAAAACCAAAGCTTCTCAAGATAATTGGCATGAAAAACAATTATTTGAAATGTAAAGAAAACTTTTGTTTTTGTTGAATTTTTTTTTTTTTTTTTTGAGACGGAGTTTCACTCTTGTTGCCCAGGCTGGAGTGCAGTGGCGCTATCGCGGCTCACTGCAACCTTCGCCTCCCAGGTTCAAGCAATTCTCCTGTCTCATCCTCCCGAGTAGCTGGGATTACAGACAGGCACCGCCACACCTGGCTAATGTATTTTTAGTAGAGACGGGTGTTCTCCATGTTGGTCAGGCTGATCTCTAACTCCCAACCTCAGGTGATCCACCTGCCTCAGCCTCCCAAAGTGCTGGGATTACAGGCATTAGCCACCGAGCCTGGCCGTTTGTTGAAATTTTTATGTGTACTATTCCATTAATGCTTGGCATTAAACATTACAATTCAAGAACCTAGGTTAATAAAGTCCCATTTTGTTTCTTTGTCACTGTTTTTTTCATCAGTAGGTTTACAGGATCCAGATTATAGAATTTGTGTGATATGTTCAGAGAGATTCCCTTTATACTCCATTGTAGGTGACCTTTATTATAAACATATTTGTGAACTACAGAGATGAGCTACAGAGGAAATAGGCTTTAACCAGTTAAAGATACTGGGTTAAAAGGCAAGAGCATGTGGCTTTCCTGGGGTTATGTGAGAGTTCGATCTTGTCTGTGAAACGCTGGAACAGCACAGATGTACCATAGAGGATAATATATTTTCCCCACTGGGGACTGGATTGATGGATCATTATGTTATCATTTACAGTGCTTTTCAGAAGAACTGCAATTCCTTACCAACAGAGTATATTTGCTTTCTTCCCGTCACCTCCTTAACTAATAAAATTTGTATGGACTGCAGAAAAATTGCTGTATTTAGCAAGTTTCACTATTAGCATCTCTTTCTGCCCCAACTCTAGAGACCTTAAGTGACTTGAAACTTTTAAAAGAAAGTGCTTTGGTTAGCCCTTATCTGTCCATGAATCTCAGGCTAGGTAGGAAGAATTTTCATGAGCACCAGGGAGAGACAGATCGGTGTCATCAGCCTCAGTTTCAATCAACACACAGGAATTAGAGCTTTCTCTGGGCCCAGTCCCAGTCAGAACATGGCATAATTTAGCAGTGCAAGGTGCCCTAGCTTCCTCTGCCTCCAAACAAACCTGGCTTTCTTCTTCCCCAACAGACTCATTTCTTTCTCCCAAGCCTGCCATGTAAATCACCTACTTTACCTTCATGGGCAATAATGACAGCTACCGTTTGTAGAACTGTGTCAGTCTTGATAGTAGATACTTAGCATTAATTACTACATTTGCTCCTCTCAACACCCCATGAGATAAGCTACAAGCTACCTTTTTGTAGATAAGGACATTGAGATTTATAAGGGTAAAAAATTGTCCAAGTTCACACCATTGTTAAGTAGCAGAAGACATTTGAAACTGTAGGTGTCTATATCCTGGTCATTTCACCACACCCCATTAAAAAACACTTTTTTAACCAGTACTGACACTGTTAATCCTTTTGTACAGAAGTGAGCTACCTGTTTAAGAGAAGATATGTTAGGGGAAAAAAAAGTGAAAGTTAAGGGGAATTTGCTGAGATATCCTGATCCCAAGCCAACACTTAGTTTTCAAAGGGGGTAAGTCCCTGGCAAGATCAGGCAAGATACTCTTTCAGCAGGTATCTTATACAGCTGACAAAGAAAATACAAAATTATCTTTCTACTATAATAATGTGGAATAGCCTCAGGATGTTTCCCTGGCAGGGCAATGCTGACTATCTCTCAACTTCAAATTAAGTAAATTGATTTGTTAAACACCAAATTACAGAAACTTCCTTGTATACTCAGCCTTATGTGATGTGGCCCCTAGGCCTCTCCAGGCTTACCTATCAAGCTGGCTCACTTGTTCTCTGGGACCCAGCCATACTAGACTTCTTTCCCCTCCCTACCACGACTGGTTATCCCAGTGTCTGTGCCCTTCCTGTTGTTTTGTCCTGAATGCCTTGTATATACACAAATTTCAAGCCTTTTCAAGCCTTTCATTAAGTATCATCTTCTCTATGATACTCCTTCCTCATCAACCACTTCCTTTGTATGTCCCGGTATAACTGATGTTGACTTCTTTCATAGAGTCCCTAATTCCATATAGCCTTCTTTTTTCATCTTCCCTTACTGGGCTGAGAGCTTTCTGTGTACAAGGAGTATGTCTTATTCTTCCTTGATTTCCTTTGTTTAACCCAAAGATTGACCTGAAGTGGCCCCTAAATGATGGTTTAATGGATGGATGAATGAATAAAAAGATAGATGTTAATGATCAGGGCTAATATTTACTGATGCCTACTATACTCCAGACACTGTTCTAAGAAAGGTATATTTAAGCTCTTAAATACATTATCTCTTTGGATCCTCATAACATCCCTATAAGGTAGGGATTATATGTATCCTAATTTTATCGATGGGAAATTGAAGTTCCTCAAAGTTAAGTAACTTGCGAAAGTTACTCGACTAATGAGTGATAGAGTTTGTGTTCAGATCTTTCTACTTTCAGAACTGGAATTTTCAACCACCATAACTAACAATATGGCAGCTACCTAAAGGGGGTGCCTCATCACCATCTCCCGGACTCCTGCCTGCTTGCTCCTTTTATAGAATCTACTTAAAGAAGCGTCTAACAAAACCAAGACATCCTGTTGTGTGCGATTTCCCCAACAAGTACCCAAAATGGTGCTTTTCTGTGTTACAAATGCTGTGTTTTAATTCAAAAGAAACTGAAAGAATTAGTCTTTATTTTGTCAGCCACTTAGCATAACCCTAAGTAAAGCAGGCACTACTAGAGCAATTGTTTGGGTTACAATATCTGAACACTTGTGATTCATTGTAATTTCCTACCTTTTGTATCTAATTATTAAATTTTCCTTTTCAGTGCAGATGGAGCAAAAAAAATGTAGATTATTAATTCTGTGACTATATGAAGGGTTTTTTTCAGAGCCAGTTTTTTTTATTTTCATTCCATTGTGGCATTTTCAATTAATCCCTCAAGATGTATTGTTTAAGGACATTGAATAAATTTTTTAGGAACACAGTGAAAGAAAATAACATTTCATTGGCAACTGTTCATCTTTTCTCATTTTGTTCTAAGACATTCTTGTTTTTAAATCATTTCTAACTCTCAGAGTCATGGATCGATCTGGTATGTGTTCTATTTTGATTTTCTACATTTTGTAGTCTTTCATCCACTGTATTCAGGTTCCTGAGTAAAAGCTCCATCTTTATTTCTAAGTGGGCTTTTTCTCTCAAATCTCTGGGAATAGAGCTGTATGACCTAGGAAGATACCAGAAGGTTATCATAGCCTCTTTGCTCCTTAAGTCTCAATGAGAGCCCCAGCAGCCAGCCTCCTACAACTTGTGTCCACCTCTCTTTGGCCCTTGAGCAGAAAGTTAGGGCCAAGGAAGGGCTCCTTCCCACTCTTTCTCAAAAAGAGAGGATAATCTTCACTGATATGTGTTAATGCTTACTGTGTGTCAAGCCCCATGGTAAGCTCTTTCAACATTATTATATTTACTCCTCAAAACAACCTTATAAGATATGTACCAATTGCTATCCTAATTTTATTATTTAAATTAATTTAAATATTTAATTTTTATGAGGTATTTATTGAAAAGTTTTGTTCTTTTCCTGCCCTCATTGATCTCACAAACCTAATCACTATTTTTAGGTTTTTGTGTATCTTTCTGGAGTTTCCTTTGCAAATGCAGCAAACTATATTTTGTGTGTGTGTATGTGCATGTGTGGTGGGGGATAGATCAGATAGATACATACATACATACATAGAAAGACAGACAGATACATGCATACATACATACACACACGGAAAGATAGATAGATGATAGATAGATAGATAGATAGATAGATAGATAGAGAGATAGATAGAGAGATAGGCAGATAAATTTTTAGCCCCATTCTTATATACCAAAGGAGCATTCTATAAACACTATTCTGTATTATTATTATTATTATTAAATTATTATTATGCTTTTTTTTTAAGACGGAGTCTTGCTCTGTCGCCCAGGCTGGAGTGCAGTGGTGTGATCTCTGCTCACTGCAGGCTCCACCTCCTGGGTTCACTCCATTCTCCTGCCTCAGCCTCCCAAGTAGCTGGGACTACAGGCGCCCACCACCACACCTGGCTAGTTTTTTTTGTTTTTTGGGTTTTTTTTTTTTTTTGTATTTTTAGTAGAGACGGGGCTTCACTGTGCTAGCCAGGATGGTCTCGATCTCCTGACTTCATGATCTGCCCGCCTCAGCCTCCCAAAGTGCTGGGATTACAGGCGTGAGCCACCATGCCCAGCCATTATTATTATTTTTTACTTAATGTTGTGTCTTGGAGATCTTTATGTATCAGTACATAGAAAGCCTCTCCATTCTTTCTTGCAAGTGCAGAGTAGCCCAATGTAAATTGTGCCATAGTTTTATTATCTCAATTTTAAAGATGAAACCAGTTCCAGGACCTAAATAACTTTAACTTGGAGCAGAGCAGGTTGATGTGCTTTGTTTTCTTCTTTACATCCTTTTTAACCCATTTGATATATTGGGGACATCTATCCTTATGCCCCTATCTGCCTTTATTGGGGCCCTTGAGATGTCTTCTCTAGACAGACATTTGGAAGCAGTTATTTGTAATAAGCTTTGGAAACCTAGGGCATGATCACAGGTCCCAAAGTTTCTGATGTTTGCATATATTCAGAACTATTTTTTTTCTGCCCCTGCTGGATCTCTACCTGCAGCCCACTTCTCACATGTCAAAGACGCAGCTCTGTCTTGAATGCAGCAAAAGCTACTGATATTTTTGGCTATCATTTAGCAGCCCTCTGCCTCTCTAATCACCTGATCCCACCTGGCTGGTTCTGAACTCTTGGCTGCAGACCCTGACTTGACAACTACACCTCTGGAAGGTAACACAGGATGTGGAAGAGATAACATAGGATGAGGAAGAGAGAATTTAGGATAGGCTTTCAGAGCTTGGCACATGGCAAAAACTCAGTAAAGGTATTATTATCATTTCATGAAATTCTTTCAAAATCATGTAAACTATAGTACAATTATTATCCCTGTTTTACAGATGTGTATACTGAGGATCAGAAAGTTTTTGTTTTGGCAGAGCTTACCGTCCTTAAGTGACAGAGCTTACCGTCCTTAAGTGACAGAGATGATATTTACATTGAGGTCCTTCCAGGCTAGGTTTCTCTATATTTTATCATCAAATAGAATTCAGAAGAAACTCATGACACCAAATGTCACATGGAAGTACATATTTAGTAAGACATTGTACATACAGTTCAGGTTCACTCACAAAATAATTTTACTATGAGAAAAGATTCATGATTGGCATAAGATGCTGCTATGTTCTTCTGCACATTATAATTATATGAAAATGAAACACCCACTGCCATTTCTGCAAACCTATCATCTATATATTTCATTTCAGTCTCAGAAATGTTTGAAACAGGGTTTTTAGCCAATTTTGGAAAGAACATTTCCCTCTCAGCAAACGTAATTACAATAGTAATAGTCACCATACTTGTTATATGCCAGGCACTGTACTAAGCTGTTTACCTCTATTATCTCATGTACTCCCTATCACAACCCTGTGACATTAGGCATCATAGTCTTCATTTACAGGTGGCATTGATGCTTAAGTGAGACTCAATGACTTATCCAAGTTTGTAGCAGCTAGTGAATGGCAGAGACTTGATAACAATCAAGCCAGTCTGTAATCAAAAGCTCCTATGTGAAATCACTGTGTTTTATCAAGTTGGCCTATAACAAGGTGCAGAGACCATGAGCCAAACCTATTGCAAGTCTTTTAGAATCACTTCTTACTGGTCAAAGATTTTAAAGTAAATGTCATAATTCTTACCAGCTCGTATCTCAATATTCTGGGCCTCTCTGTTCTTGAAAAAATATCACAATGTGGTGCATGTTCTTTTTAAATCCCACCTGCATTGTTAGCACCTTTAATTTTTTAAAAGCTTTTTACATACCTTATATGCCAAGTCAGCAATTTTTCTTGGCCAGGCTGCTAGTAGAATCCCCCTGCCATGCCCTGAAGACATTATTTTTTCTTTCTAAGCAACACCATTCCCAAGTTTGGTCTTTCTAGATTACATGTTTAGAAACAGATCAGCTTGTTATATATAAGGAGTTGGAGGTTGATTTGTTTTAAGGAGAGTTCCAAAAACTGAACTTACACTGGCTTAAAGAACCAAGTGTGGTCAACCAAGTGCCCCTTAAAGCAATTAGGTACCATCTGCTTCCTAAGACTTTGGGAGTGGAGACCTGCTGCTTAGAAACCTTGTTTGAATTAGTATTACAACAAGCCAGTGGCCTGTGGTTTGATTAATTACTCATGACTTCTTACATAAAAGTAATCTTTCCTAAGTGTATTCTTTGGATAATTAGATGTCAAGTATTTGTTATTTTAGAGTCAACTTCATTTTCTTTCTTTAAGTAGCAAATTTAATATTGTTCACTTCAGTTGATCATTTATTGAGCACCTACCATATGCTAAGCACTGTTCAAGGCACTTTGAATTGTTAGGTAGAAAAAGTAGAACTAAACTTCTACTTTCTCCTCTCCACAATCCAAAATGTTATAAACGCTGACTCATTTCTTTGAGGGCAAAGAGCATGTCTTGTTGTTCTTACACTGACCACCTAGTATAGGACCATAGAAAAATCTTTGTTTAGAGTAAAATGAATGATCTCTTCTTTCATCTGCTTTCGTGAAGGTGCTCTTAGCAGCCTTGAACCACAGAAAGGGAAATTATATTTCTGTTTACTATGGCAAAAATTAAAAATGGATTTTTGACTTGGTACATATTCTCTTTTGTCTTGGGCTCCCATAGTGCTTTGCAACTCTCCAATAGCAGTATCACTTTTCTTCCATTTGTGACTACAAAGTCCTTCATGTCAGGGACCATGTCCTATTTCTCTGTTTCCTTAACTATGACAGACACAATACTCTGCACATAGGAACTTACTCAATATTTGTTTAATTGAATTAATCATAGGCTGCCTCGTTTCCCTCTCAGAAGGTAGAGAACACATCTTGGTCATTTCTGTTTCCGTCATATCTGTAGTAGATTATGATGTACATTTTGTACTTAACGTATGATCAGTAAATGCTTATGGACTTCAAGTCTCCTCATTCCCTTGGTTGGATTTTTTTGTACTACCATTTTGCTTTTTCATATCAAGATGCCCAAAACTGTGACTCAAGGAATGAGTGCCTTTACTGACTGACTGACTGGCTGGCTTACCTAATGAGTAAATAATAATAACCAAGTACATATATAAAGTGAATTCTCATATAGCGACAAAATGTCCCCCTCTCACCTGCCACGTTGGGAAACAGGGTCCAGAAAAGGAAGAACTTGTCTAAGGTCATGTTAAGAGATTGTGCCAAAGCTAGGACTAGAATCCAGATTTCATTACCTCCAGCCCAGATTTCCTCCTTCCTAATATTAGTTCTCCCTCCTTTTCTTTACATCCCCACTGCTGCCATCTAAGGTCAGGCCCTATCCCTCCTACCTGGACTGCTGCCATTGCCTCCTAACTGTTCTCTATGCTCCCAGCCTCAACACCTCCAGTCCATCCTCCACATGGTTGCCAAGGTGATTTTCTAAAGTGCAAATCAGATCATGTTCACTCTGCTGTTTAAAGTCTTACAGAGACTCCTATGGCCTATGAGATGGAGTCCCCTGATCCACATGACAGAGAATGATCCACTCCCAGACTCCCAGGCCTGCCTCTCATTTCTCTCCTCAGAGTCTGCTTTCCAGCTGGGTTCAAATGTCTACAGTGACCATAACCTTCAGGTTGTTTCACACCACAGTGGAGCCTGTCCCAATTCCTCCTGTGCTCTCTGTCCAGACCATCCAGACCATCATCTCAACCTCTTCTCCCTTGGTTAACAGCTTCTTTTTTTTTTTATATTATACTTTAGGTTTTAGGGTACATGTGCACAATGTGCAGGTTTGTTACATATGTATCCATGTGCCATGTTGATTTCCTGCACCCATTAACTCGTCATTTAGCATTAGGTATATCTCCTAATGCTGTCCCTCCCCCATCCCCCCACCCCACAACAGTCCCCAGAGTGTGATGTTCCCCTTCCTGTGTCCATGAGTTCTCATTGTTCAATTCCCACCTATGAGTGAGAAGATGCGGTGTTTGGTTTTTTGTCCTTGCGATAGTTTACTGAGAATGATGTTTTCCAGTTTCATCCATGTCCCGACAAAGGACATGAACTCATCATTTTTTATGGCTGCATAGTATTCCATGGTGTATATGTGCCACATTTTCTTAATCCAGTCTATCGTTGTTGGACATTTGGGTTGGTTCCAACTCTTTGCTATTGTGAATAGTGCCACAATAAACATACGTGTGCATGTGTCTTTATAGCAGCATGATTTATAGTCCTTTGGGTATATACCCAGTAATGGGATGGCTGGGTCAAATGGTATTTCTAGTTCTAGATCCCTGAGGAATCGCCACACTGACTTCCACAATGGTTGAACTAGTTTACAGTCCCACCAACAGTGTAAAAGTGTTCCTATTTCTCCACATCCTCTCCAGCACCTGTTGGTTAACATCTTCTTAGGCCTTATAGGTATACAGACAGGGGATTCTCTTTTTTTTTTTTTTTTTTTTTTTGAGATGGAGTCTCACTGTATCACCCAAACTGGAGTGCAGTGGCACCATCTCGGCTCACTGCAACCTCCACCTCCCAGGTTTAAGTGATTCTCCTGCCTCAGCCTCCCAAGTAGCTGGGATTACAGGCACCTACTACCATGCCCAGCTAATTTTGGTATTTGTAGTAGAGATGGGGTTTCAACATCTTAGTCAGACAGGTCTCGAACTCCTGACCTCAGGTGATCCACCCACCTCGGCCTCCCAAAGTGCTGGGATTAGAGGCGTGAACCACCGCACCCAGCTGGGACTCTTTTACTGAATCACAAACTCTATCCTCTTCCCTTCCCCACACATAATTTCTCCTTCATTAGAGGTGATTGCTAAGCACCTCATATATTTTCTTCTATCTTAATAGCGGTAACACGTCTTTCACTTTCACTTAGTTTGTGAATCCTCCGAGTTCTGTGAACGTCTTAAGGGCAGGGGCTGAGCTATTCATGTTTGTATTCCCAGAACCTGGCACTAGGTCAGGCATATAATAGATGCTCCATTACACTGCTGCTGACTCTGTGGAACAAATATAGCTTCCATAACCCTTCACAGTGAATTAACTCAACTTATGGTTTTCTTTAAATTAAGCCTCACATGGAATGATAGTTGAATTATGTAAGACTTAAAGGAAAGAGAATGTATTTAAAGAAAACCAGCACTTGAAAATGCCTTACTTTTATAGGTGGTGAACAAATATTTCATAGCAACCATGGGATAATTTATCAGCATATTGGTAATGCAAAGTAGACAGGGAGCCACTGAATGTGTCTCTGAAGCTCTTGGCCACTGCCTCCCCACTGCATCTCTCTTTAGCCCCCAGTTTACTGAAAGAAGTCAGTGTGGTTACCTACTCGGTGAAAAGAACTTGTACCACATTCCGATCTTTCATCATGGAGTAGATTTTCAGCTACATTTCCAGCTCAGTTGTTAAACCCATTCCTGCCTGATTTGCCAATTGCTAAAGTGTTCATTTGTTTATTTATTTATGACGCGAGTCCCTTGGGTTCAAAAATCGCTTCAAAATGCTACTGCTCCATCTGGTTTAAACAGAGCATACTAAGAAGAAATGAGAGAAACAATGGGACCGTGAGGTTGAAGGAAAAAAGGAACAGTCTGGCAAACAGGAAGCAGAAGGAAATTAAGATTCTTTTTTCTTTCTTTATGACTTTGTGCTGGGGGGAGGGAAGCTATTTTCAGCAAGAAGATATGGTTGCTATCTGGAAGTTCACATTTCTATCTGCAATGATCTGATATTCAAAATCTATGAGGTCTGAGTCCATGAATGACTGTGAATCATGTTCAGGCAGGCTAGTCTCCAGGGCCCGGGACAATGGCCTTTGTTCTTCCCTTTTCTTATCTGTTTCGTTATTCTCTTAGGCACTTAATATGCTGAACACAGGCAGCCTTGTAGGATGTTCTTTCTATGCAAGGGTAGATATTTTGGCTTTGGACATTCTAGATTCTCCAGCAGAAGAGCCATTTACCTTGCTAATGCTTTTCATTTGTTTGAAGTCCTTGAAGGGCATGGTGGTGAGAGATGTAGTCTTTTGGCATCCCTCAATTCCTAGTTAGAGTCCCAGCTCCATTGTTCACCACCTGTGTGATCCTGGGGACACTGCTTTGCTTAACCTCTGAGCCTCAGTGTCAATAGCTCTCAAGTGGGCCAATAATAATACTTATGTATTAAGCTTGTCAAGAAGATTAAACAAGCTATGTAAGAAGGCTTCACAGTAAACACTCAGGAATCAATAGCTATTTTTATAAGATATGACTGCACTTCACTTTACATGCCCATTGGGTTTTACAGCACTCATCTGTGAGAAAGATACAGAACGCATTTTTGGCCCAATTTGACACAATTGCATGAGGGAAGGGGCTCACAAACCTGAGAAACCCTGCTCCTAGTGATTGGTCCCTTTCCGATCTGTCACCTTTGGCTTGTGGTTGCATATCCTCTGTTCACCTTTTCTAAAGAGTGACTCAGAGCTTTTCCTTCTGACAGCAAACCCTCCGAAAGAGAGACAATAGCAATCAAATACTTTGGCATTATTCACCCGGAGAGCTAAAAGCTGTCTCTGCCTTCCACATTTAGAGTGTAGGATACTGCTTTAAAAAGCACTAAGCAAGGACAAAATAATGTGATTGGGTCACATCTTTAATTTGTATTACTTTCCCTTTTATCAAAAGGGAAGAGGACAGGGTACGGTGTCCTCCACAAAGGAGGGTAGGAGAGAAGGGTGGAGCAGCAGGCACAGAGCTGCCTTCACTGTTCCCACACCCTACTGCTGTGCACGGTTTGACTGCCTGCTGTTCATTTGGCCCTTCCTGAAGGGACTGGAGGGCAAAACAAGGACTCTGCTTCCCCAAAGTTGGGGAAGGTAATTAGAAGCTGCATACTACACTCAAACTGTCCAGTGACTGTTCAACAGTACTAAAATAATGCTCAAATTCACCAGACAACTTTTCCTGTGTGCACTCATGCCCCCAGACCCAGCATGGTCAGCCAATCTACAGTGAATTTATTTCAGGCATATGACAAGGGCTGACACTTCTCCTCAATTTGGTACTGTAAAAACTAACAATAATATGTCAGTTATAATAATACCAGTAGCTGTTACAATCAAAAGTCAAAATAAATAAAGGTTTAAACAATTAGAAGCTTATTTACTTTCTCAGAAAGTCTAAAGCCGGTCTTCTTGGCTAATGGGCAACTCTCCCCCTGGTCAATGATTCAGGAACTTTGGCTTTTCCACACTATGGCTCCTTCATCTTCAACATGTAGCTCTGAAGCCAAAAGATTCATTGCATCAAGCTAGTAGAAGGGAAACAACATGAAGGCTTGTGAGGGGAATATTTTTATGGGCCTACCTTGTTCCCTTACATTGGCCAGAACTCATATTCCCTTGGCCCAGACTCAGACTCATGGCCACACCTAATTTTTAGGGTAGAGTCTAGTTTTGTGCTCTAGGAGAAGAGGAAATGAGTTTGGCGAACCAGACAGTCTCTGCCTCAAAACAATAATCACAAAAATTAACATTTATAAAGCACGTATTTTGTGTCAGGAGTTGTGCTAAGCCCTTTACCTGCATTATTTTTAAATTCATATACCATATTATACACTTGTTTAAAATATACAATTCAGTGGGTTTTAGTATATTCACCATCACCACAATTTTAGAGCATTTTCATCATCTCCAAAAGAAACCCCATAACTATTAGCAACTCCTCATTTCCTCCCACCCCCTACCTCCAGCCCCAGGCACCATCAATCTATTTTCCATCTATATGGATTTGCCTATTCTAGGCATTTCATATAAACAGAATACCTGTATTCTTTTATATAACCCTCACCATGATCCTAAAAGTTAGGCATGTTATTACTTCCATTTTACAGATAAATTTACAAAGAATCAGGCTGTTTAAATGATTTGCCAATAACTTTAAGCCCTGCTCATCATTGAACTCCATTATGCTATACTGTATCCCAATTATAAAGAGTAATCATGCCATGATTTGTTGCAGGGAAGGGGTATTTGTTTGCTTGATTTTTAATGACTATTATGGCAACAAACTGACTTCTTTATAACAGGCTCCTTTACTGAAATGACAGGCACTTAGGTGTCAGAAAGCTTCAGGTTTGAAGCTCAGATCTACCACTTACTGGATACATGCAAAATATACACTGCTTAGTTCCTCTTGAGTCCCAGCATCTTTATCTATAAAATGGGAATAAGAAATTCCTGTTTGCTGGGGGGAGTCAATGAGATTAACGTATGTGAAAGCTCTTCTCACAACTTTACATAGTCCATGTCCTGCCAGTGTAGTTGTCCTTGCTTAGAAGTGAAGTTCTAGCTATAATTAGGCAGCCACAGAAATTCTGTTCACATGTCTGGGTCTTCTGGATACCGTCCAGGAAAAAATTATTGTAACTTGCACTTTTCGGTATCCACATTACAACCCAGGAGTGGCCAAGACCCTAGGAGAATCTGCTACAGTGAGAACGAGAAAAAAGGGAACATATTCTCCAGGACAGCAAAGCATATGCAGAGTATCTTCTGTTGGCTTCTGATCTCCATTGGGCAGAGCAGCTTGTTACAGGCACCTAGAACCAGCTGAGCCAGTGTAAGTTTGAAGTTCCTTGGGAAAGAAGATAAGCTGGCTGAGTTTCTGTAGGCAAAGAGCCAGTAATGAGGTTTCCAGCATTCCATCACATGTCCTTTTCATCACTTTCAGCTCAGCCAGAGACAGCAGAGCCTCATACGCAGGGGCCAAGTGTGTATTTGAGAGACTCAAAGAGGGAGAATGGAAAGTATTGTGAATGAGTGAATTGTACTTTTGTTCCACTGACCTGTTCCCCACCCTACCCTGCCCTTAGCCATAAATATATTAAAAGCTAGATAGGAGAATACAGAGAAGACAGTGGGGAAGTTATATTACGTGTGATTAGTTAAGTTACATAGCCAGAAGAGGCCATAAGAGAAAAGTGTCCTGAACTCTAGGTGAGATCAAGTGCATATTTCAGCCTTAAAAAATCATCCTAAAAACCTCTGATTCTGCCATTTCCTAAGTGCGTGGACAAGTGACAACCTCTCTGAACCTACATTTCAGAGATAGGATTGTTATTGGCACCATGACTTAGAGCCATGCAAGCTGCAGCGTGCACATATCCAGTAGACTCCAATCATATACACGAGGGGCCAGCAAACTTGTTTTGTCAAGGGCCAGATACCAAGCATTTTATATTTTATAGGTCATACAGTCTTTATTGAAATAGTCAACTTTGCCATTGTAGTGCAAAAGCAGCCGTAGACAATACATAAATACATAAATGGATGTGGCTGTGATTCAATAAAACTATTTATGGTCATGAAATTTGAATTTCATGTAATTTTCATATAAAAGTTTCATACAAAACAGTATTCTTTTCTGATTTTTCTTTCTACAAACTGAAAATGCGAAAAACATTCTTGGCTTATAGACTATATAAAAATGGACAGTGGGACAGATTTGCCTGCAGGCCATGGTTTGCAGACACCCCCCACCCCCACCCACAGCATGGACCAAAATGTTTGATACCCTCTACAGGGGTGCAAGATTATTGTAAAGAGCAAATAAGTACTTGTAAAGGCATTAATGTAGTGCCTGCCCCTTAGAAGTGTTCAGCAAATGGTTATTATTACAATTAGCTCTTTTAAAAATAATGAATATTACCTATTTGCCACTGACATCTAGGGGGAAAAGCCATTATATTTAGGTTGTTTAACATTTCTACTATATTAAACTTGTATTATAATTAAAACACATATTAAAAACTAAACAACTGGTTTGGACAGACAGTGGCACTAGTAGGCCACAGAGTTTTTGGGTTTTTTCTAATGTCCCATTGTTGCTTCTTCAATTCCTAGATATTTCTTTAGTACTTGGTCTGTGCTTCTGGGTGCTCCATAAATGAATGAGATTAGGTCTTTTCTGTCTAGGAGATCTTGGTATTCTTCAAAGTGATTATACGCGCCCCAGTGGTAGCCAAGACCTTCTCTTTTTATTAATTTTTCATCACAGCCTTTAAATTTATGTTTTGTCATATGTTTTATAGTGTGCCACACTGTGCCACAGTAATACAGTTACAAAATAATTTATAATATTTTATGTACATAAAATATAATACATAATTTATATTTACATAAATATATTTATGTAAATATAAGTTATGTAAATATTAAGATAATGGGCGAGTATGCAAAGTGATTTTAAATGATGGTGTTGCAAGCAAAGTTTTGAAACCACTGGTTTAGGAAGCGAACAGATAAATATATCCCAATGGGAAACCAGAGTTGGTATGAGTGATGAATGTTCTTATTCACAATGACACAAGTGTTTTCAGGACATGAACTGACATTTAGTCTGGTGTCTTGTTTTGACATTTAATGTAAGTAAATTGTGTGAGAAACAAGATAGTTTACATTTTTTTTACTTCATAAGAACACAACAGCTATATGAACTAGATAATATTATCCTCATTTTATAGATGAGGAACCAAGGTTTAATTCAGAGAAGTTAAGCAACTTGCAAAGGTCAGCTTGAATGAATCACGACTGTCTAACTATAAAGCATGACATTTTCCACTTTAGCCTTCATTGCATTGAAGAAGTTTATTAAAAAAAAATGATTAGTCTCTGGTATTCCTACTCTCAAGTTAGTCTTTTTTCTATCACAAGTACTTATGTTATTAAGTGCTAAATGGATAAAATTTCACTCCTCCAGAGTTCCTTGGTTAACCCCCCACCATCTCTTTGCATATGCTTTTTATTCTGATTGCAACACTTGTTGTTTGGATATCTCAATATCTCCTACTCATCCATTAAGACCCAGCTTAAGGCTCATCCCCTCCTTCCAGAAGCCTTCATGACCTCAGTCCCCAGACTTGGTTATTAGATGCCATTCCTCTTAGCCTCTATAGCACCTTAATGAAAGTCCTTATAAAAATATGCTATGCTGCTCTGTAGTTAGCTATTATCTATTAAATTTATTACACCCTGGACTGAGAGCCTAAGGAGAGGGAGAATATGACCTTGATTACATTGTTCTTCTGGCATTCAACATAATAATGTAGTGCCTGGGACATCGTAAGCCCTCCATATATACTCACAGAATGAAGGAATCTCTTCTTTACTGATTTGAAGTCTGAGATAACTTTGGCAAAGGGATAGATTTAAATGGTCTTAACTAAGGTTTCTTGGGATAGGACAAATTGGTGGTCCCCAAATTAGATTATAAGGGACCAGATAACGGATAAACAAAGAAGGCAAACTCTTATATGTAGGAAGGCTTTCTCCTTCTGAATTTTCTCAGAAATTGAAGAAGGTACACACACTCACACCAATCAAATTTATATTAATGATGTATATGACATCAATATATATTAATTTCCATATATACTTATGTTTATATGTATGCACACATACTCATGAACACGAATTCATAAAAATAGACTGCTACAATTTCTATAAACTGCCATGGATCACCGAATGTTCAACAAGAGGGTGAAGTTTATTAACACTCTCCAGGCTGGTCCATCTTGCAAAGTCATCCAGTTGCTGTAAATCTCCTTTAGTCCTAAAGCCGTTTCCCTTCTGGATGCATAAATCTTCATTTCTTTCTTTGAAGGGAACTAGCATTTACTGAAAGCTTTTATGGTGTTCTAGATACTTAACAGAGGTGATCTCATTTAATCCTCAGACATTTGCACAAGCCCACAAATCCTGAACCCAAAAGAAAATGGATCAAGTCAAAAGCAAGTCAAGAATTTTACTGAAAACTAGGAAATCTATACTAAAAGGAAGGGGGCAAGACTGAGGAAATTTATGAATTAATGAATATTGTTAAATTCAAACAAATTCATTGCATGGGATTATATCAGAATAATTTTGTGGTAATTAATTGAGATTGTGACCATTAACGCGGACACTTTGTTTATGAGCAGGGACCTCTGCAGTTGATTGAGAGCAAAGCTTCTTCTCTCTACCAAGTGTGTCACTGTTTGTGAAAAGCTTCCCTTTTTTTTTTTTTCTTTCGAGACAGGGCCTTGCTCTGTCACCCAGGCAACACAAGTACAGTGATGTAATCATACCTCACTGTAGTGTCAGTGTGGCTCTCCTAGGGTCAAGTGATCCTCCTCCCTCAGCCTGCTGAGTAGCTGGGACTTCAGAAGTACGCCATCATGACCAGCTGATATTTTTGGTTTGTTTGTTTTAGAGGAGATGGGGCCTCACAGTGTTGCCCAGGCTGAGGACTTGTTTCATAAAGGGGACAGCATTGGAACATTTGTTTTCAGACTTTTATGTTTCATAAACCAGAAACATTTCAGAACAAACTTCTATAGGCCACAGAATTGCCAACTTTTTATTTTGTCAATAAAATGAAAGACATTAAAAAACAAAATAAAAATTTACGAAAAAAATCCAACTACTGTTTATTCTCACCATCATTTCAGAAGTAAAAAGAACAATACCAAAACAATAGGAAGAAAAAATAAATAGCAGGAAGGCAATAATTCTATAATAAAAGAAGATCATTTTAGCTTGATGAAAAATCACTGCATTCTACTTCCTTTTCTCATTCTGCTCTGGACCAACAAGGGCCAGGGACCAGTGTCTAAGAACCACCGCCACTGTGCATAGACTTTGAAGCCGTACAGATTTTGAGTTAAAGCCCGGCCCTGCCAATTTCTAGTTGTGAAACCTGGGGCAGGTTACTCAACTTTTCTCAGCTGCGATTTCCTCATGTACTAAATGAGGATAATATCTCACTGACTATATTCATTTCCTAAGGCTGCTGTAACAAAGTACCGTAAACTGGGTGGCTTAGAACAAGAGAAATGTATTGTTTCAACACTTTGGAGACCAGAAGTCTGAAATCAAGGTGTTATTTTGGCCATTCTTCCTGCGAAGGCACTAGGGAAATACCTGGTCTAGGCCTCTTCTCTGCCTTCTGGCAGTTTCTTGGTTTGTGGCACCATAACTCCCATCTCCACAAAACATTCTCCCCGTGTGCACCTCTGTGCTCAAATTTCGTGTTCTTATGAGAACATCAGCCATATTGAACTAGATTGAAGTAGTGGCCCACCTTATTCCAGTGTGACCTCATCTTAACTAATAACATCTGCAACAATTCTATTTCCAAATAAGGTCACATTCTAAGGTACTGGGGGCAAGGACTTCAACATGTGAATTTTAGAGTGACACATTTCAACCCAAAACATTGACCAGTCTCTGGAATTGTTGTATCAAAGTCATACACAGGATAGGCTGAATATATTAGAAAGTACCTATAAAGCATCAGAAAGAAAAATAAGGGAGGGTTGTTTGTTTTTAAAAAACAAGTTATAATTGAGAAATTTATAATGTAGGGAGAGTAAGAAATTTGTGTAAGGTTATAGGACTAAGAAGTAGTAAAGAGGCCGGGCGCGGTGGCTCACGCCTGTAATCCCAGCACTTTGGGAAGCCGAGGCGGGCGGATCAGGAGGTCAGGAGATCGAGACCATCCTGGCTAACACAGTGAAACCCCGTCTCTACTAAAAATACAAAAAATTAGCCGGGCAAGGTAGTGGGCACCTGTAGTCCCAGCTGCTCGGGAGGCTGAGGCAGGAGAATGGTGTGAACCCGGGAGGCGGAGCCTGCAGTGAGCCGAGATCGCGCCACTGCACTCCAGCCTGGGCGTCAGCGAGACTCTGTCTCAAAAAAAAAAAAAAAAGTAGTGAAGATAAGACTTCAAATACATTCATTTAATAAATACATATTACATATAACATTCATTTAATGTGTACATATTATGTGGCAAGTCCTGTTCTGGTGCTGGAGATTCAACCAAGGACAGAAAAGACAAGGACCCTGGCCTTACGGAGCTTACATTCTAGTTGGGTAGAGAAGCAAAAGTAAAGAAATAAACAAATATAAAATATTTCATATATACATTTAATATATAATATTTAGTATATGTTTAAGCAGAGATAAGTACTATAAATTTTTTGGAAGTCTAATAAGAGGGAGAGATACATGGAGGAGTAGAGGATGCTGTTCTATACAGGATGTCAGAGAAATCTCCTCCTCCGAGGAGACACTTGAGCAGATGGAATTCTGGCTGCAGTGAAAGGAGCAAATTCTAAGTGAAAGGGGAGCTGCTGAAGGGAGCTGAGCAAGGAGTGTTGGTGTCTGAATTTTGTTTTAAAAACATGGCTGGCTGCTGTGTGGAGGAAGGGTGGCAGCAAGGCAAGAATGGAAACAAAGAAACCAGTGAAGAAGTGGTTGCAGAAATCCATGTGAGAAATGATAGTGGTATAGATTAGGGAAATGAGGGTGGAGATGGAAAAAAGACTGAGGGTACATTTTGAAGACAGAGTTGACAGGATTTGATGATGAATAAGGCATGGGTGTAAGATAAAAAGGAGAGTCAAGAATGACTCCCAGGTTTTTGGCCAGAGCAACTAGGTTAATGATTGTGCCATTTATTTAAATGGTGCATACTGGGAGTAGAGCAGATTCCGGAGAGGAAACCAAGAGTTTAGTTTTGAGCATTTTAAATATCAGAAGCCTATTATTAAACAATCAAGTAGAGATGCTTAGATGTGGTATGCAGCTGGATATGAGTCTGGAGCTTAGAGCACAGATTGAGACTGGAGATCTACATGTGGTAGCCTTTGATCTACAGATGGCATTTGAGTCTTGATACTGGATGGCTAGCATTGGGAGTGAGTATAAAAAAGAAGTCTAACGACAAACTTGGGGGCACTCAAATTTAAAATATCAGAAAGCAGAGAAGGGCCCAGCAAAGGAGACCTAGAAGGATAGATTAGTGAAGTAGGAGAAAAACCAAGGGGGTCTTGGTAACCAAACAGAGACAATGATTGATTCAGGGAAGTTGTAATTGATTCTGCCAAATGCTGGGAGAGGTTGAATAAACTGAAGACTGTGCACTGGATATTGATTTGTGAGTGACAATGTTTTCATTTACCTTATAAGAACAATTTTAGTGGGAAGCCTGATTGAAGTCAGTAAAGGAGAGAATGGGATGTGAGGAAGTGAAAACAGACACTAATGTTTTATGTTATCTGTTGCCGCAAGTGCTTAAAAGCAGTGGATATGAGAGTTAAGAGAACAGGTGCTGTAGTCGTAGACCTCAGCTATTATTCTGACTGTGCCATCTGTTAGTAAGTTACCTAACCTTTTCTAGCCAGAGTCCCCACCTATACGTAAAGATAATAGTACAGACCATTTCAAAAAGTTGTCAAGGTTAAATGAGAAATGTGCATAAAGTTTTGTATATTGTCAGCCCATAATAAGTGCTCAGTAAATACTAGCACCATCACTAATTTAAGCAAAATATTGCTATAGCTTCAAGGCTCTACATAGTTCATTATATCTGAGGGTAATTGTTGGTTGAAGTAATTATGAAAGAATATGTATAAAATTATGATTATTCATGACGGGAACAGAGAAATGCTACAATATAAGAGTTATAATGACTCATATATATTAATTTTTCATGGAATGATGGTGGAATAGCCAGGTAGCAGGGGGAAATGGACAGGGAAGAAATGGCTGCTGAGGGGATTTGGGGGCTAAATGTAGGTGGAAGGCACTGAGAAGACTTGGAGACCAAGCCATTTCAGATAAGTGGATCCCCACTTTAGACGTATAGGAAGTAACCATTGATCTTGTAGCCGTAGTTATCACCTGTTCTTTGTTTACATCTGACTTTTCTTACCAGTTTAGAAGCACATGTCTTCCTCCACCCCTTACCTCCAATTATATTTCTTACCTCTGCTCCTATAGTACCTACTATTAAGTATGGTCAGGAAAGAGGGCATCTCATCCATGCATATTCCAGACCCTCCAGTAAGATGCTCAGAGGAAAAACTAAACAAGGAGAGAACAGACTGTATGTGAGCAAATTAAGTTGGCCACAGAGTTATTCTCTGGAAACATGGAGCTGAGAAAATCTCTCATGTCTAAACCTGCATATCCTGCAACATTACAGCATCGCTTTGTCTCACAGAGGGTTACTTCTGATGGCTCTCAAGGAATGCTGACTGCATACCTTGAAGATAGCAGTTTCTGATAGGGAGGAGCTCATCAGATAGAGACCTCATCAGTGGCCAAATACTAGGTTATACTGACTTACAGTAGGAGTTAACAGTGGAACGTTCAAGACAGAGATACCTGTCTTCCTGCTTGGCACACCGTGACTTAGTGGCTGTAAGTGTATAGTTATATATAAAAGTTCATTGTTTTTATAGGTTTTGTGGTAGGAGCTTGTTTGAAAAGGGCGAGAGAAGCCAAGATGGTCTCACAGTGGATAGCAGACATGTTGTAAATTTGCTTTCTTGGGCTGATGAGTTTATTTGAGTAATGGTGGAAGTAAAGCAGAGAGAAGCTAGTGAGCTGGGCCAGCAGCCCAGCACAGAGCCCTGGGCCCTTCATTCTCTTATAGAAAGCCCATCTCTGGTAGAGAGATGTTAGGTCTCTTTAGGGCTTTTCCCCCTTCACTGGCTGGCAGGTTAGAAGACTCCTTAGCACAGTAAAATTAACATCTTAAAAGGTAGTTTAGGGAGAAGGTGTGGCAGAATTCATTTTGTCAAGGGAAATACGGCAGGAATGAGAACCATTTGGGGGTACATACTATAAACTAGGCACTATATTTTCTTGCTATTCTCCATTTAGTCTTGTGATGTAGATTTTAATATACCCATTTTATAGATAAAACAATCTGCGTTATAGTAAATTAGTGGCAAAGACCGGGTTAAACACAATTCTGTTGAATTCCAAAACTTATCTTTTTATCCTTTCTACTAAAGGCCATAGTAAATCAGTCTGCTCTCATTGTTCATCGGCCTCTAGCAGTTTAGTGTAAAACACTGCTTGGGGCCAGATAATATATATGAGTCTGGGCTTTGAAACTAAGTTGCCTGGAGTCCATTAGAGCTCTGCCACTTAACAGATGTATGATCCTACGTGGATTAGTTGACCTCCCTGAATCTCAGCTTGTCTGCAATATGTTGCTTATGATAGTACTTACCTCACAGGGACATTTTGAAGATTGAGTCAATACATGCTAAGCATTTAGAATACTGCATGGCACCTAAAATATGTTCAATAGATATTAGCTATTATTATCCAAAACATGTTTTCCAGTGCTGTTATTCGATGAACCTAAAAAGGTTAAATTGACCTTGTCAGGGAGGAAACAAAAAGCTCAGGCACTGCTCCCCATGAAGCCTGCCTATTAATGATTTTTGGTCAACAGTACTGTTTATGATTTCCAGTCTTCTCATTTGCTGGGCTTTCATGCTCCAGAGGCAGCATGCTAGAATAGAAAGGCACTGTACTTTGCCATCAGAAGTCCTGGGTTTGGGTTCAAGTTCAAATCACACTTTGTGTGACCTGGGCAAGTCACTTTATCTTTCTTGCCAGGGGTTCCTTATCTGCACAGTAAGGAGGTTGGACTCCCTAATCTCTAGGACTCCTTGCATTCCCTAAATTCAGTGAATACCAAACAAAGTCATTTAGTCTCTCGGATCTCTGGTGTTCATCTGTACTGTAGCACTCCTGATACCTTCTTTAGTCACTGAGAGACTCAGTGAGAGTGAAAGTGTTTGGTAGACTGTGACAGGCTATGCAAATATAGGAGTTGATCCTTACTATTAAGAGCTTTAACCCAGAGTAATACGCCTTGCTGTATGTGCATTGGTGCAGGGGCTTTTTCCACATTTTTTTGTCTTTGCCTACCCCTCACTGAGTTGGGTGGATCCACCTTAACAAGGTGTAGGGGAACACGAGCAGAGGATGGGGGTACACTACTGATGGTGGGAAAGCATCTTATTGGTTAATAGTGGTACATCCCAAACACCAATTACTGTCACTGCTTCTAAGGCTGATATGTTTATCAGGATGAGTTACAAGGAAATATATGTACCCAGTGAGAGAGAATGCTGCATGTTCACCCCCTGTGATGTAAAATATGAGAATCTAGGAGGGGCTGTTTTATAATTCATCAGGTTCTGCTAGTGAGTTCTGTCGGAGTCTTAGTTATAAAGGCAAGTGTGAACCGGACAGCAGACAGGAGAACCTGGCACCAAGGAGACGGAGAAGCTGCTTTTGGTGCCTCCTGCCTCCTCCCTGCTTTGTTCCAATAATTTTGTGCTCGGTAAGTTCCTGGCTTTGCTGCTAATCATTGTTGTTGAATAAGCTTGGCAAACGTACCCATAGTTTGGAATATGCACTTGCTGTCAGAAGTGTGTGTCAGTGTTTGGGCTCCTGACAAATTCCACAATTTCCTTTTAATGAGCAAAATAGCTTAAAAGATGAAAGAAAACCCGATGAATCAATTATTCACCTTGATCCTTGGAAGGCTGCTTTCTTTGGTTGCTAAAGTTTCTCAGGTTTCATTCTATCAGTTTCATTTGTTGGGTGAGCTTTGAAAAGAACAAGTCTCTTTGTCACGAAATTGTTTTTCTTAGCTGCCAAAAGGAGGTATGTACGGGGTGGTTTGTCCATCCCCACCCCCCTAATTCACTCTCCTTAGCGATCGGCAAATCTTAAAACAGACCGTTTGCCTGGTAACCAGCTCCAACCGAGCTGAACCTGTGCAAGGCAAGATTCAAATTGCAATCTTTTGTGTGAACAGAACTGAGGGGCTGTGAATAATTGGCATTGTGGCGATTATTGTGAAACTCAGTATGGTGGTAGTCCTGCGTTTTGCCGGGATGGGATCAGAATCCAATGAGATTTGCATTTGGCATGCCTGTTGATGATGTGGGAGAGGGAGTGAAAGAAAAGACCAGATCGTTATGGAAAGAGCTGTACGACATACCAGCAGGATGGACAAATGCAGAAGCGTGACTGTTGTATTTGCATGACTTGTGGCTGGCTGTTTTCTCTAGTTTCATTATCACCATTAACAATTACCTGAAGCTGCATTTTGGTCTCATGTGGGTGGGCTCCAGGTATTTGCTCCAGGTCCTAGCTCCAGGCAGGATGCGTGCTAACTCCGGGTCAGCTAACTATAGGAAGTCATTTCCTCTTCAGAAGGAAAGAGAAGTGAAAGCTGTACCTTCCTAGACTCTCTGCTGTGTTGTTTTGCCTCTGTCCAAATCTCATGGAAACCGACAGCTTGACGTACTTTTTTTTGCAATAGCAGATTTAACTGTGGTGTCATATGGCATATTATATATGGAGAGGAGTAGCAAGGACATTTTTTTTCAAATGTTTCAAGTGTGTCTAGCTTGTTGACATTTGCTTTATTTCACTGGCAAGTAGCTACTGCCTTCTAAACCCATAATTGTTTGTCCAAAGTGTTTACCTGTACACTACTGTAATTTCTCTTTACATGTAGAATCTGTAGATTTGACAAATGTCCTCTTTAACCCCAAAGAAAGCAACTCATTTTAGCATCTCTTTGAAAAAAAAAAGTATGCATTTTTTTCACCAAAGACTTAGCTTACTCTTTGCTTTATTTTTTGCATAAATATTTTGGTTATCGGCACCACCACACTTCCAATAAAGTTATTTGTCCTTTCTTAGTATACTTTCTGATTATACCAAAAACTTGGCAGATTTGGAAAATGGAATATATATTTTTTTCAGGAACACTTTTTTGTACATGCTTCTTTTGTCCATAAATAGCTTTTCCATATTTTCCATTTCTCTGAATAAGTTCTGCTTAAAGAGCAGAGGAGTGATGTATTGTGGTTGGCACTTAGGGGTGTGTAACCTGAGACTTGGTTTTTAATCCACAAGCGGCTGCCCCACAAGGGGTCTGTAAAATGTCTTGTTTGGCTCAAAGCTTCTGGATAGAGCAATGATGATTAAGATAGGCAATTCAGCAAATCATCGCAGATATAAATGAACATCTGTGTTTGATGCTCCAGCCAGCCTATGACATTTTGTAAAGCTTAGGTCACACAGCTGAAGGGTCCTAAAAGTGTTAATATATCTTAATGCCAAGAACAATGCAGTTTATTTGTTGTAAAGTACCTTTGAGCTGTACTGTACATTAAATTTTTTAAAATTACATGCCAGACTCCATGGTTTATTTTACAGCAGTAGCTGGGTTTTGATTCAGTGTGGTTTTATGGAAAAATAAACCTATGTACCAATCTCAACAAACTGAATTTCTTCTCATTTGGTGGTGGTTTGTCTATTTTCTCCACCCACCCATGATGAACTCTATTTATAGCAACAAAAGAAAAATTAGTATGAGTTATTCCCAATTAAATTTACAGCAAGACAAATATAAGCTGTGACAAGAACCCTCTTACAGGGCACATACACACAAAACCATGTCTCTCAAAACAGGATTAAAAGCGAAAGAGGCAAATGTTAATTTTGCCTACGTGACACATATAATTTCCTTTGAGAGGGTACGGAAGGTGGCAAAAAGGACAGGTTTAAAGGTGCTGTTCAAAGACCTGGCTCAGCAAGGTGTAAATGGAAAGGGCAGGGGTTTTGTGTCCCCAACCAAGTATTACTGTCTGCACCTCATACTCTTTATCTGTAAAATGGAGGAGGGGAAAATTAGGAGAATTAAACCAAATTGATGACGTAGGTAAAGCAAATAGTATACTGTTTAGCACAAAGCGATGCCCAGTGAAAGGTAGTCATTACTGTTGTAAATTGTGTTTTGTCAAATATATTAAGTCATTTTGATAGATGTTGATTTTGAAAGAAATTTGCATGGTAAACAGGAAGATTATACAATTTTTCTGATTAACAAAATATACTTCTTATAACTAGATCATTTTGTGTTTTTGTTGTTATTTTGGAAACCTAGTAAAAACAGGGTTATTACCTTTCTGTTCACTTTTAACTAATTCCTAGAATAGTATCCAAAGTCCTTACATAATTATTTAAAGAATACATTTTATTTCAAATAGAGAACATGGAAATAAACTGATGCCAAATAACATATCATAGCTTTCCACGTTATTTGCCAAATAACAACTAGGCCATAATTCCAGCCCTGACGTTGTATTAAAATACCCGACAAGACTAGTAAATATAGTTTATGATGTCCTAGGCACTGTGCTAATGGTTTTACATGCATTTTCTCATTTAATCCTCATCACTACCCTACCAGGTAGATCCTATTTTGCTTTCCATTATCAAATGAGGAATTGATAAAGAAAATTTTGTTTAAATGTACTACTAATGTAAATTGACATATAGCAGTGCTAGGATTTAAACCCACGCCTGTCTGATTTCAGGATCCACACAGTGACCAACATGTTGGAAGTATGCAATAGACTTTGCCCAGCTCTTCACACTTCCATTTTGGGATCTTGGCCCCATATCTGCTTTGATTCCTCTCCTCATATGTTTAATCCCTCTCAGAGTTTAGGGAATATTTTAAAAATGAATGGGGCTTTCCTCGTTCTCACTTTTGGTCTATGCCAGTTAAGATCACATTTTCCTGAGCCATTTCTCCTATTTTTACCGAAGTATAAAATTTGGTATAAAAAATGAAACATAAAAAGATCGTAAATCTACCAAATTCAAGGCAAGCTCTGAAAGTTACCCTAAATCAGTACCACCCTTTGAAATGAGCAAATTTCCCCATATCTCTGGCTTTAGAGGAGGCTGTAGGCCAAGATGATGGACTCACTTAGATCTTGCTCTCTCTTCCTTCTGGGTCACATTCAGGGTATATAGGACACAATATTTTTTTCCCCAAACATCCCTAAGCTCACTTTCAAGAGGTGTATCATGTGCCTCTCCAACCCCCTGCCCCTGAGTCTGAGGGGAAACCAAGAGCCTTCTATTTGCCTGAGGGTAGGAAATAGGGCAAGGGATGGATGCTGTTAATCACTGCTTGCACTCATGAGCTGAGATGTCCACACATCTGCATGAAAGGTCTTTTGTGGTGCAGGAAGAAACTATGAAAAAGAAGAAAGGCTAGCCCAGGACTGGGAGCCTCTGCTTATGTTCTTGTTCTGGGTCCCAAAAATATGAGTCAGCCTACCTTGAGTTGCAGAACATTTACTTCTATTTCGGAGTAGTAAACTAAAATTCCACTGCGTTGGTTTTGTGGGGCTTTTGTCTGTTTTTGCTTTTGACTTTTGTCCTCCATTAACCCAAAATAAATCATTTGAAGAAGGAAGAGGTCAAAACAATGATAATCTCAGCTTCAAGGGAAGACATTGTCTTTTCTAGTTCAGAGGGCATAGTCTTACTTTGGAAAGCAATTTTAGGATTGGCTGGATTAAAACTGTCTGCCATTTGTCTTTTAGGGCACTTGAAAACAGTTGCTTGGAGAGACCCTAGCTAATTTCAGGTGTATTTTCCTTATCTCTAGTTTTAAATTGCAATCGTAACACTTAGAGCTGAGGACTAATAGAAAGCTGCCGGAAGGATCCAAGTGGAACCCTGCCTCACAGGAGAGGTTCCCCCTGTAGGAAGAGTCAAGTCAAAGCAGAGATGGCTATCAATGGCTTTGTGTGGCCTTATGCCATTACTACAGCCCCTTCTGTTTAGTGCATCATTCTCCCAATAGTTCCTTTTCATCTCATGTCACATTGGAGACAAAGACCCTCCTAAGGAGAATTAACAGTCAGGAGTTCTAAGCAACAAATCTTTGTAATTATTAAGAACTTTGAGGTTTGGGGGATTTTGTTTTTGTTTTTTAATGAAATGAAAGCTATTATGCAATTAACATGAATGATTTTTTCCTTTTATTTTTGTTTCTTTTAGTATTATTTTCACAAAGTAATTTTCTAGGTGGGAAGACAGAATGCATTGTTGGAAGTATTCCCTACTACTAAACCTTGCAACTTTGCTTTCCTTAGCTATAAAGCAGGTATAGCAATTCCTGTCTCACAGGCGGTTGGGAAGATGTAAATGAGATAACTTTATTTCCCAGTATTAGCTATGCTCTCATCCATATGAAAGTGTCTGACACAGTAAATACTTAACGCATATATGCCTACATTAAATGTTCACCCAATCTGAAAATACAGCAGTTAAATTGATGACTCTGTGAAGACTAATGGGTGCCATATTTATTTTGCCTAGAAGAGTTGGTAGTAGGGATGGTGCAAAGAGATAACAAACAAACAAAAGCAAGACAAAGCATACCTTTGGTGGTAGTATCTCCATTTTATTTTTAGTTTCTTCTTTAGGTTTAATTTATCATTTGAACTTTTAATAAACTTGAATCATTCATATAATTATAAGAAAAGGGAAAACATACTTTTAGGAAATTAGAGGAGAAAATAGCTGTTAATATATTGTGGACATCTAACTCTGAAAGAGTCAAGCCAAATATTAAAAAAAATGCAAAATACTTGGGAAAGCCATGTGTTCTAGTCAGAATAATCCAGATTACCTTGCTTTGTTCGGTCGTTTTCTAGTTCATTTGTCTGTTATTAGTTATTTATTAAGCATGGACCATGTGCCAAGTGCTCTGCTGGGTGATGAGATAACAAAGATGAAATATTTTAATCCTTGAACTCAAGGAGTTTATAATCCAAGAGACATGGATAAATGGGCCCTTAGTTGCAAGTGTGATTCCTTCTCAGCCATGACAGTAACAGATAAGGCTGCTTTCCATTGTAAGTAGTGTCAAGCTTGCAAAACAAAGCAGTTTTCTAGGTGGAAAGGCAGAATGCATTGTTGGAGGTATTTCCTACTACTAAACCTTGCAACCTTGCTTTCCTTTGCTATAAAGCAGGTATAGCAATTCCTGTCTCACAGGCAGTTGGGAAGATATAAATGAGATAAGTTTATTTCCCAGTATAAGCTATGCTCTCATCCATATGAAAGTATCTGGCACAATAAATACTTAATACGTAGTATGCCTACATTAAGTGCTCACCTAATCTGAAAATATAGCAGTTAAACCGATGGTTCAAACTGACTTGCTCAACAAAGGGAATATATACTCATATTGGTGATTATAACTTAAAAGTACATCAGTAAAGCTAGCTTCAAGAGGTCTGATCCTGTAGCTCAGCTCACAATGTTGTCAAGAAATCCCTTTTGGTCCTGCCACACTGCCTGTCTTTGTGTTAGCTTCATACCAAGACTAATTGCCCTCATGGCCCCAGGACAGTTGCCAGTGGCTCCCGGATAACTTGTTTTCATAGTCACATCCGGCTAGAAAGAGATCCTGGCAATGATTCCTAGAATTCACTTTGAAGAGACTGGCTTCTATCCACCCCTGAACATGAGACCAAATCTCCAGCCCCATTCTAAAGCTTAGATAGGATAAAGACAGTCTCCCCAGGACATTATGAGTCCTTAACTGAAATTTGGCAGCTGTTGCTGTTAGGATGGGATGGTGGTAGGGAAGGATGCTGGAAAAGCATCCAGCAGCCATCTATAACTTGTGAAATGTACAATACATAATGTACAAATGTCTACTAGAGTTAGTACATAACATAATGGAATGAAGGCCAAGCATATGATGGTGCATGTCCTTAAATTGGCTTCCAGGAAGAGTAGGAGTTTGCTAGGGGAGAAGAAAGAAGGAAAGGATTTGAGGTAGAGAAAAATGCTCTTTGCAGTCACAAAAGCTAATGAAGTAATTGTTCAACTCGCTGCCTATCTTTACGTTGACACTATTGCAGAAATCACCAGACAGCCATAAGCCATGTGCCCAGTAGAATAAGGAACAGGAAACCTAAAGTATCAGTCTCACCAAAATTTGTTGTTGAAAAATGACCATTGAGTTATAAGCTAAACCACAGTCAAATGTTCTGATTCTTTACAATGTGGATACAGATTTGGAGTCAATCAATGTGAACTTTAAAGTGTATGTTACCAGGCTCAAGAATTATAGTATTTTGAACAAAATCATCATCATCACCTTCTTCTCCTTTTTACTTCTGGTTAAACCTGCTCAGAGAAGATTAATGACTTATACAATACCTCAAGTATATTTGGATTTTGATATCATGATGTTTGTGATGCTAAAAAATATGGTAAGACAAATAAGAATATATTTTGGTACATGTATTTGTAATTGTATGGTGTATATCACTTTGAGAATGAGATATAGAGTAAAATATTTGTTAACAAAATGTCAATGCTTCAAAGAAAAATTAGACTTCACTCTGATTTCTGGATAATTCAAAGTTTATATAATTCATAAGTTCTTCAGCCTTTGGCAATAATCATCATTTCTTTCCACTGAGGAAGTAGAATAGTTCCTTCATTAAGATTGTACTTAATGGGCTTGGTAATAGTTTTCCACTAAAATTCCTGACTCCAAATTTAATTAACTACACTTTGGATTGTTTTCCCACTTTTACAGCATAGAAGAGGAAGTGACAAAACTGTTATTTACTTTCTATCACAAGCGTGCTCATACAGTTCATAATTTTCTGGCATCCAAATGCAATGATAAAACATTCTTTTTTCACTCATGAAGCTTGTCTCAGTGCTGTCAATCCACCTATCTGGTGGGTATGCTCCTAAATATTCATTTTTCTATCTAGCGTCTTTCCAAAGAACAGACAATAATAGCAATAAACAGAATCAAAGTATATTTCCTCTTGCCTCTTGCTTCTAGTGTATAAAATCTGTTCAGAAAACCTGCATCCAGGCATGAGTAAGTGCTCCCAGCCCAGCTGTGTCAGTGAGGAGCCCAAGACTTCTGTTTTAACTCAGAAAACATGCTTGAGTCAGAGAAGGGTACAGTGACCAGGTAGGAAACGCTTTCCAGGGCACTGGCTTCTTTCTTTTCAGATTAGACAGTTCTTCAGTGCAGAGAAAGAAGCAGCTAAAAATACTGGAAGGGTGACAGATAATGTTTATTTAAAAGCACATATGTCATATAAGCATTAAAAGGTACCATTATTACCATGGCATAACTTCATTTCCCCATAGCACAAACCAGATAAAATCTTTGTGGCTTCCTTGTACAAATACAGAAACTGTTCCTTGGATGAATTTCTTACCTTATCAGTAAGTGTGTTGAGTTCCTGACAAATAGAGGATGCCAAAGAAGTATCAAAGATGCCAGCACTAATATTCTGGCTGCAGGCAGTGCTTCTGCTTCTTAAAATATTGAAATATATTCTTGTTAGTAAATAGCTTCTACCCTGGGCCCTCTGAGTGCTCCTCTCCAAGCTGCTTCAAACTGGAACCCCTGAATCCCTTCCCTAGGACTCTCACACATCTCCATGGTTGAGCAACTAAAGCATTAATACCTGGCACAGCTAGTTGTAAATATTTTGACATCACTTCTATGTAATACTCATCTTTTTAAAAACCTTACGGCTACAATTAGGGAGAATAACATTTAGACACAGAAACAATGTGTAACTAAGTATTAAGATGTTTAAGGCAGCCCTGTATGAGCTTTTAAAAAGTGGTAAAGGAGATATTTGAGGTTGTCTGGAAAGACAGGTCAGGGATTTGAATAGGGCAGAGGTAAAGGAGTAAAAGACAATGGCAGAATGTACAATTTTTAAAATTCATTTACTTAACAAATAATAAAATTCTCCATTTGTTTACTGCTGCTGTGTGTAAAGCACTGAATACATGTTATCTCATTTACTTCTCACAGTAGCACTATAAAAATAGAGGAGAAAATGAGGCTTGGTCACACAGTTGGAAAGTAGCAGGACAGCACATATGATACCCACCATTTCCCACAATGTGCAAGACACTGTATTAGGTGCTGGCATGGTGAACATGAAGACGTATCTTTCTACTTGTAAGGGCCAATAGCAAACCCAGGGAAATATTGGCAGCCCCTTAATCGAATAAAAAAGTGCTAGTGGGCCTTCCACCATCAACAACCTCATTTTAAAATATTACAGGATAATGCATTATTGTCTTGCTTGCTTCAGTTGCCCCACTAGCAACATAAAGAGTAAAATGTGAGCCATAGGGTACTACCTAAACTCATTATAATTTGATTATCTGATCTTCCACCATTAGTCTTCTCATGACCTTTTCATAACAAAGGACGTTAGAAAAAGCAATAAAACACACAGTCAAAATGTTTAGCCTATTGACAAAGTGTTGCTTTCCATCTTGAAATGGAAACTGAAAGAGCGAGCCTATTTATTAATGATTCCATGGCAAACACCGCTTTTTAAAAAAACTCTCCAGTTATGCCTTGCACAACAATGGGCATGTGTTTGTCAAGACTAAAAATTATATGGAAAAATATAGGTTTTTAGGCCAAAACATAGGCATTGCCTCATTTCTTACTAAAATACCTCACAGAGAGTTTTTTTGTTTGTTTTGTTTTGCTTTGTTTTGTTTTTGAGACAGAGTCTTGCTACGTCCCAGGCTGGTGTGAGTGCAGTGGCGCTATCTTGGCTCACTGCAACCTCCGCCTCCTGGGTTCAAGCGATTTTCCTACCTCAGCCTCCCGAGTAGCTAGGATTACAGGTGTGTGCCACCACACCCAGCTAATTTTTTTGTATTTTTTGTAAAGACGGGTTTCACCATGTTGGTCAGGCTGGTCTCACAATCCTGACCTCGTGATTCGCCCACCTTGGCCTCCCAAAGTGCTGGGATTACAGGCGTGAGCCACCGCAACCGGCCTGAGAGTTTCTTGAAGGCAGGGATTTCATTTCATTCATCTCTATATGCCTAGCATCTCACATGATGCCTCAACACAAACACACCAAAAATACTGGTTGATAAATGCCAGCTAATACATCCTTCAAAGAAGGATGGAGACAACATGAGATAGAAAAGGTGGGGAAGAATTTCTGAATCTGAGCTAGAAGATGATACAGGAATTTACTAGATATACAGAGAAGAGTATTGTTAGGAGTACACTGAGCAATGTTCCCAAAATGAGTAACTATGCTCACAGAGTTTGCATGTTTAAGAAAATCAAGGAGGCCGGGCACGGTGGCTCACACCTGTAATCCCAGCACTTTGGGAGACCAAGGTGGGCAGATCACCTGAGGTCAGGAGTTTGAGACCAGCCTGACCAACATGGAGAAACTCTGTATCTACTAAAAATACAAAATTAGCCAGGCGTGGTGCCTGTAATCCCAGCCACTTGGGAGGCTGAGGCAGGAGAATCGCTTGAACCCGGGAGGCAGAGGTTGCGGTGAGCTGAGATGGCACCATTGCAGTAGCCTGGGCAACAAGAACGAAATGCCATCAAAAAGAAAAAAAGAAAGAAGGGGAAGAAAGGGAAGGAAGGGAAGGAAGGGAAATCAAGGAAAGCCTCAATGTTTCTACAACATTTTTTTCTCCTGGTGTCCCATTTCTCTAGATTTCCTTCCTTACTCCCCTCCCCTTTGTCTTACCCTCCACTCATTCTTTAAAACTCAGGCTTCTTCAATAAATAATTGGCAAAGAAAAAAGAGACATAGGGGAAACACTTAAAAGTAACAAACTGTAAGCAATGAACATTTGTATATTTCAATTCAAACAAAACATAAATGGTAAAATAAGTCATGATGATGAGACAATTGGAGATTTGGACATCAATTATATATGTGGTGACAAGCTATCGGTAGTATTTGAGATGTGACAATTGTATTGTGATTATATTAAAAACAAGCACAAGCACCCTTATCCTTTAGAGCTACACACTGACGTATGTATGGATGAAATTATTTGCCTCAAAATAATACAGGAGAGGGAAAGTGAGTAGGAATATTGATGAAAGAAAAAATAAATAAGCATTATTTATTGATTGATTAATTGTCCTCCTGAAAGATGTTTCTCTTCCCTTCCTCCCTACCAGTTGGGTCTTTCTTGCTATATCTCAAATACTCCCAGCTTATTTCTTTAACTACATTTATCTTATTATATTATAATTATCTGTTTTGGTGGATCTTATCACCAGAGGGAGCTCATTAGTAAGGACAGATTTTTCTTTGCCTTTTCGTTGACTGCTCATAGGAGGGGCTCAATAGTATTGGATAGAAGGATGAAAAGATAAATGAATGGATACAGACTCTATATCAGGATGTGTGATTCAAGCAGTGTGGGTTCCCCTCGATTTCCCCTACATTCATCAAATTCTTGAGAAACAAATCTCAATTTATGTTCTATATACTAAACAGCATTTGCTCACAACAGAAAGCCATAAATGCAGCAGCCTAATTAAAACTAGATAATGCACACATTTTCATTTAATATTAATAGAATACCATGTTGCAGGGCCGTGTTCTTAATTAGGATAAGATAGCATTGTACCAAACCCATTTAGTTGTCATAGTGATAAGGAAGATATAAAGGAAAACATTTTCCTTGTGTTTAAATTTTTTAAAAATGAAATTAGGGTTATTTGAATCTACTTTTTAAATGTAACATGTACACAGAAATGTACATGTGCACAGAAATACATACATCTATATATGTATTCATGAAAATGGAGTACACCTTCCATGAGACACAGCAGCCTAGAATGTTTCTTTATAGAAACAAAAGTTTGCCTCCTTTTTATTTTTAAGGAGAATATTTTAATCAAATCACTTCATAGTAGTATACTATTATTGGAGATATCAATTTACTTAGATTCCTTTCTACTGTTAACATGTACATGCCCAAAAATTTGCTTGAGAAACAATTTGGGAATATATCTGTCCTTCAGAGTGCTTAGTTACCTACCCAGGAGCAATGCAATGAGATAAATTTATTAAAACATGCATGATGTTCCCAAGAGAACCTGTTTAGCAGACCAGATGGAATTGCTGGGTTGTTTTTTTGTTTGTTTGTTTGTTTGTTTGTTTGTTTTTTAAGAAATGTCTTCATCTATGACAACACAATGAATTTTCTTACATCTTAAAATTTCATGAATATGTGCTTGTGAGTGAGCCCAAAGGTACACGTTTTTTTCTGTGGTAGAGATAAAATTCCTGATATTAAATTGCAAATAAGGACAATGTATACCAAAACCTACCATGGTGACCAAGAAGTATTGAGACTCCATATATAGAGTCACCAGTGATGGGTGTTTTTATTTCTGTATGTCCAGAACCTAGCCTTGGCCTGAAAACTGTGGGTGCTCGGTAAATGTTTGTTGACGTTTTTTCCTCCTTTCACCTTCTCCTGGGAACCTTGTCACCTACCACCACAAGTATCCACTTTATTTGTAACATGTAGAAGAAGCCCAGAAATGATAAAAGCACATTAACTGGAGAAGAGTCTACAGAGTTTGGCAAGACTCTTGAGAAATGCAGAGGTGAACTAGACATCTGTTTACCCCTAATCCTCACGGAACTCACTGGAATATTTATGATGCCTGTCCTCAGCTGGATAAGCTGGTTGAGTTAGGTGGATGTGATATTGCACCCACCACGGTATACATCACTGCTCTGAGAGCTAAGAGACCAAAGAATTTAAAGCATAGCTATGAGATTAAAATTATTTTCAGATAATCATCTTTTCACCATTAGGGTCAAGATTTGGTTTTGAACTATCTTTCCCTCTTAAACCCATAGCTCTTTCTTTGGCTTGTCCTAACGAGGAACTGCATAATTGCAAGTGTTTGCTCTTTCATTTATTCAGTTATCTAGGAAGTATTCATTTAGTGCCTACTTTATGTTTAGCACGGTTCTGGGTGCAGAGAAATACATGATAGCTTTTCATGTTTGTGTGTCTTAAATTTTTTGCTTTGTTTTTCAAGGTTGGAAAGGTTGTCTGTTCCTCTTTATTTCAGGGCATAAACACCCTTGTGGTCCCTTCAAAATAGGGTTAAAACATAGCAATCAACATGAAAATAGTTAAACTTGAAAATCATAGGCCATTATATTAAGGGTACAAATTATGCTTCGTTTTTAATTAAGTGGACCTAAGTTTGAAAGGTCAAGGGATCTTTCTGTTTATAAGAGGGTTGTATTCTTTTGTGAGCCTTAATTGTGTATTGCATATCTATAATATGTGTATACATTGGCATAGAAATGTACATGCACACAGAAATACATACGTCTATATATGTATTCATGAAGATGGAGTACACCTTCCATGAGACACAGCAACCTAGAATGTTTCTTTATAGACTTTTCAGCAGAAACATACTCAGTGTCAATTTGCTGTTATATGTGGCCTTCTGAATTGAAAAGTTATTGCTAGAGGTGCCAATATTATTTTGCAGTAAATTAATAGGAATGAGTAATTTGAAAGAGTGTGAGTAGGGAGAGGGGGTTCATGAGGAGAGGGACCAGGTCTGTTTTGCCCACTGCTGTATTCCTGGGACCTAACATAACACTCTGCCTGGCACACAGTAGCAGGGGTTCAGTGAATAAACAGATAAATTAATGCAAGCTCAGGATTGGGAAAATATTCCAATAGAGCATTTTGATGGGCCAGGAAATTCTTTGGCCATAAAATAAAGAAGAAATTTTTGCTGCCTGGAGATTTCATTAAACTCAGCAAACATGTATTGCCTCTAAGTTTTACCAGGGACTAGTAATTTGGTGCTGAGCGAATAACTGTTCCTGGGCTTTAGAAGCTGATAGTCTAGCATAAAATATATATATATGTTTATATACACATATATATACACATACGTATATACATATACATATATACATACACATATGTGTGTATATATGCATGTGTGTGTATATATATATATAGTTTTCCATTTCATTGTAATTTAAATTACAATAATACCATATGAGTACAATTATATTAGTGTTAAAAAAGTACAGAGGTAAGCCAGAGAAAGGAGTGATTACCTCTACTTAGTAGGGCTAGGAAAAACTTCTCTGAATGTCTTTGCAGTATTTTAAAGAACCAAGGCTATCCCAGGTAGAATGAGCAGCCTATACAAAAGTATGGAGCTATGAAACAGCAAGATGTGTCCTGGGACTGATAGTTTTTTGTTCTTAAGCTATAAAATGTGTTGTCTGTGCAGAGAAGAGTGGTAGATGAGCCTGGAGAGGAAGAATTGAAGATAGATTTTCTTGGCAAATTGACAACTGGATATTTTTATGCGTCAGTCTGAAAGCCCTCCATTCTACCTTGTTTCTACATAAATCTGACCCTGCTTCAATATCCACGTCTGTGATGCCAGACACAGCCATTGCTTCCATGAACGTCAGCCTGAGTGCCATCATTTGGTTTGTTTGGTTTCTTTGTTTTTGTTTCTGCTTTTTTTTTTTTTTTTTTTTTTTTTTTTACTTCATTTCCCCAGAAAATTGCAAAGTGACTGGCACCCAGGGACCATCATTTCCCTCTTCCTTTAATTTTTTTTTTTTTTTTGAGACAGAGTCTCACTCTGTTGCCTGGGCTGGAGTGCAGTGGCGCAGTCTCGGCTCACTGCACTCTGCCTCCTGGGTTCACGCCATTCTCCTGCCTCAGCCTCCTGAGTAGCTGGGACTACAGGCGCCCGCCACCATGCCCAGCTAATTTTTGTATTTTTAGTAGGGACGGGATTTCAACGTGTTAGCTAGGATGGTCTCAATCTCCTGACCTCGTGATCCACCCGCCTCGGCCTCCCGAAGTACTGCAATTACAGGTGTGAGCCACCGTGCCCGGCCTCTTCCTTTAATTTCTGTACATGATTAGTAGCAAGACCTAGACCAACTAGAAAGAAGTTAGCCACCTCTGAAGAGAACATCACTAATTTCTTTAGCATGGCTTTCTGAATTGAAAAGGAGTTTGAACAAGCTGGCTGCATTTTTGGACCAACTACCGGGCTGAGACCTTTATATTCAGGTAATGAGTATTTGTGAAGCTCACGTGAAATTCCTCCTTTAAGACTAGAAACCAAAGTTCAATCCAAACCTTGAGATTGGCAGAAATAAAAACAGAATTGTTTACAAGTGAATGAGAAAATCTATTAACATCATGCCAGCTGCATATTCACCACCCTCCAGGAATGCATGTCAATCTGAATGTCATATCCTTAGACAGCTATAATAAGCGTAGGTAGGACAGAGTTTGCTTATCACCATTAAATGGTAATAAGTCCATTTCAAAGGGCAAATGAATGAAAAATGCACTTGAAAACTCGTTGGATACACTAAGAAAAGGTTATCTAAACTTCATTGTAGACAGAAGACAAAAGCATATTTTAAGAAATTCTTCCTTAAAATCTCCTTTATTCATATTTTTATATGTTTCATTGTCTTGGCTTATGTCTATGAATAGATGCAACTTTAATTATTCAAAGGCAAACATGCCTAAGGAAAGATAAAGCATTGACCATATATCGCAGTTTGCCCAGGCCAGTTCCAGTCTATGCCTGGGTTTGGAAGAAGATCACAGACTGTAGGCAAATGGGGCTGGAATGAGAGTATAGTGTTGTTTAAGATCTGTTGGAGAGGGAATGAAAGGGACTCCATTCTTTCTCTGTATTTAGAGGTTGGATGAGAACTAGCACAGAAGGCCAAAGCCCAGGCTTTGAATTTTGCCCCCTTCACTTACCAGCAATGTGACTTTGGGCAAGTCATGGGACCTCTCTTGGGTATCAATTCTTTTCAACTCATGGTGGAGTCTTGTGCTTGATACAAGGGTCACTTTATTAGATAGTTATAATTAAGCTGTTTCAAGAGGTAACCACATAGGGAACAAAAGTCTGGAAATCTTACTGGATAAAATGAGTTAAAGCAGTGGTCCCCAACTTTTGGCACCAGGAACTGGTTTTGTGGAGGACAATTTTTCCATGGATGGGGTGGATAAGGGGAATGGTTTTGGGATTAAACTATTCCATCTCAGATCATCAGTCATCGGGCATTAGATTCTCACAAGAAGCGGCAACCTAGATCCCTCACATGTGTAGTTCACAATAGGCTTTGCACTTCTGTGAGAATCTAATGAAACCACGGATCTGACAGGAGGTGGAGCTCAGGTGGCAATGCTCACTCACCCACCACTCACCGCCTGCTGTGCGGCCCAGTTCCTGCAGGCCATGGACACCTACCAGTCCGCGGACTGGGGGTTGGGGACCTCTGAGTTAAAGAAACCATGGCTGCCTAGTTTCAAGGGATAAGAACAACAAATACAATAACATTCAAATACAAGAGAGCCTTTAAAGAGATAAGAGATTATAAATACATTTTATAACTGCAGAGGGCAGAAGTAGATCTCATGCGGGGGAATTAAAATAGTTCTGTATAAAAAAACTATTGAATAATGAGATACATCTAGCAAATGGAAGGGGCTAATCTTGAAAATAATGCTAGTGAAGACAGGAAGCAGAGAACTTGACATTCATGTTTGTAAAAAAAAAATCAATCATGGAGGAGATAGTGGGTCAACTTGGAGGGGGCCTGAGAAAAATCCCCGTGGAATGTGATAGTCCTTTATTTATCTTCCAATTCCCAAGCACCCTTGTATATGTCACTTCTTTGTGTTTTTGACTCCTAACCGCTACAGCTGATACAGAACTCCAGTCTCAGACTCCTATTGTAATGTTCCCCATTCTCTAAAAAAAAAAATTTCAAGAATCTCCAAAGTGGTAGTAGAAATCACTCAGTTTTCCTTAGACAAGTTGCCTAGTGGTTGACAAGGGGCACATCTGATCTGCCTTTCTTTTCTCTAGGACATACGGAATGGTTTGAATATTTATTATTGTAGTTAAAGCAACATTTAAAAAGATAAAAGAAAATGGTAAGCTCTATAGTCTTGAAATTCTCTCTGATCTCTCTTTCTTTGGGCTTTCTTAACCCCTGAATCACAATATCTGTTGAATCCCTCAGGTCATCCCTGCAGAGAAAGAGTACATAAGAGATAATCTAGCATTTAGAAAGTATAACCCCCATTTGTACTCTGTATTGCTCTATGCTGTGACACTATGTTGTAGTTGACTGTTTGCTGGTTTAACTCTTACAGCATAATGTAAAGCCCTTATGATCAGATGATGTGCCTTATTCACTGTCATATCTCCATTGCCTAGCACACTACTTGACATAAGAAGGCAACCCATGCATAGTTGAAGAATAAAAGACAGCCCATTTCTTCTCTCCTAGAACTAATTCTACCAGCCTCTTCTATGCAAGATTCCCCCTCACACCCCAGTTCTATTTTACAGTAGCTTGGCACCTCTTTCTAAGGCTTCTTAAGTCTTCTCTCTTTCAAGCTGAGTACAGTCATCTCTTACGGGCACACACTTCATTTTTCCACACGTCTAAAGTTTCAAGGCATTCTATTTATTTCTTTCTTCTCTAACAATACTTTAATATTGGTTGATTAATCAAGTGCTAGATTTCTATTTATTGAGCGCTTGCTATAATCAAACACTCTGCTAGATACGAGAAATTTTCAGCCATGCAAAAAAATGTGGTCTCTGTCCTCAAACTCTAGTTGAGGTTTAAGATACATAAGTAGAATGAAAAAACTCATAGTGTCTTCCAGGACTCAGTTAAATGCTAAATAAATGTTAGTGCTGGCTTGATGAGCTTTCAGTAGAGGACCTTTCCAGAATGAGAAACTTGGAATCTTTAGGAAGCACAGAGACATCAGTTAGCTTTTCAAAGGTAAAATGGATCATAAGTTAGACACACAGACATTTTAAGGAAGGATGATGCACTCTTTAACCTTATGCTTTTAACTCAACAAATATTCACTGAGCATGTGCTGTATCCCAAGCACCAAGCTAGAGACTAATACTGGGAGTTTTCTGAAGTCAAGTGTGGTTTTGTTTTCCTCATTTAATTCCAAACCATCCATGACCTCATTCATTCCTGCAGCTTTAACTACTACCTCCCAGTGTGCAAAAGCCACCCAACTCTACCTGTCCACCCCCAGATTCTTTCAGTAAGTCTAATCTTGGTTCTTATTTAAAAAAAAAAAAAAAGTGAGGTGTGACGATTCTGCTCTACCCACTCTCTGCCAGCCATTCCCACTCCCCTCCACCCAAAGGCATCAGACACCATGAAGCTTACAAAATATGCAGACATTTAATTCCTTGCAACTGCATAACCTCTCAAGTAAAAAACATGCTTTTAAGTATTCCTTCACACCACTGCTGCCTATTTGGGACTGGAGAGCCTTGTGGGCTTATGTGGACCAGCCTGCAGGATGACAGCCTATGTGTCAACAGACTCTTTCTTGGTGTTAGTGAAGACAATACTATTTTCATTCACTGAATCCATAACATGGGCCAGGAGAACTAGATGCTTTCTGTCTACAATAGCTTATCCTTACAGTAAGCTCTGTAAGAGAGCTATCATCTCTACCATTATATAAATGAAAAAACTGAGGTCACAGAAACAGCTTGCCCAATATTTCAGATCTAGTAAGTAGCAGGAATCAGGATGAAAACCCAGATCAGTTTGATTCTAAATGTGATGCTCTTTTTAATACATTACAATGAAGGCAGATTAATAGTTTTCAGTGCCTCAATCTTATTTGAAATGTAGGGATGGATGTATTCTTATTTCTATCTGCCTCAGAATTACAATGCCCTTGACAACTGAGGTTTCCAAGGAAAATCAACAGCCTTATGTCAGTATCTAGGAACCTCTGAGGTATTCTTACTATGCTGAACTATAGGAGGGAACCAGGCATTAAGGTTAATAGTATTACCAACCCACGGATGGCTTATGGCCCAGGTGACCCCTGAGTGAGAGCATACAATCTGCAAATGAATGTCTGGCGGAACAAAACCAGTGAACTTTCATTCATTTATTCATTCAGTTAATACTTGGCAAGCTTCTACTATGTGCCACACACACATTATATCTGCAGTGACACTGCAGATACAATGTATGTTTTTAACAGGGTGTCTTGCCAGGCCTAATACATATTTAATAAACCACTTGTCTTGGGAATGAATGTCCTTTGCCTATGTGTAGAGAGGTTTTCAGCTGCAATGGTGCTCTGGCAGGAGGAGAAGTACAAACAACTCTTAACCTCTGAGGTAAGATTTTGACAGCAACGTGGTATATTATACCCACTGAGTGCAGTCCTTGAATGGAAAAAGCAAAAGCACATTGGGAATTAGACAGTCCAGGGCTCTACCCTCAGATCTGACATATACTACTTTGCTGTATAATCTTAAATTATTTTGTCTCTAGGAGCCTCAATTCCACAACTGTAAGGCAGGGATAGTAATGCCCACTGAATGGGTTGTTTACTCAATTATTTAACATATATTTATTGAACATTAAATCAGTCAGGAAAATAGATAGCACCTTCATTATTTTGAGAAGCAGTGTAATTCAGGGTAGTAATGTGCTTAGAAATTGTTTGAAGACTGATAGTTAGGGATGGAGGCAGCTACAACCAAATCAGGTAACCTCAGGGAGCCATTTCCTGAGCCACAGTTTCTTCCAGCCCTGAAGCTAGAGACCAACAGTGGACTGTGGAGTCTGAGGAAACTGTAAGATACTGTAGCAGTGCTGAGAGCCACAAAATCCTGTGATTGTGTGCCAGTCTGCTACTTGCCTTTAACATACTGGAACTTACAGAAGTTACTCTGGTTGAGAGAATCTAAAACTGCAATTCTACTGACAAAAGGTTCCGAGCATATAGTTCTCAGGCTTCCTGATCTTGTGATACAGTGGGAAGCATGGTGGTGGCAGAGTTAAGGAACAGTGCAGAGGACCAGTAGCAAGAGCGAGAACAGGCACCTCCTATGTGCCAGAAACAGTTCTGAGAGTACAGGGAGAAATAGAAGAGACAGATATTCTCACGTGGATCACATTTAATTGTTGGAGATTCAATGAGTTAATGTATTGATGCATTCCACAAAGCCAGAAATATAGCAGGTTCCTTAGAAGTATTTGTTCCCTTTTTTAAAGTTCTAAATATTGGCCCAAGAGAATATAACACTCTGCCTCCTCTCCATGAGATTTCTGACAAGGTAGATAATTCTGAGATTAGAGAGGGAAGAGCTGGGGGTCGTGTCTTTGGGGCCAAATAGTGAGGTTTCAATACAGTGCTTGCTTTTTTGCAGATAGAGCCACTTTCAATCTGTATTGACTTTGAAAGACATTTGGAATGTATTCTTTCCATAGATAATTCAGGCCATCTTTGAGTCTGGGGTGAAAGCTGTTTTGAGCACTGCAGATGCCCTTGTCCTTACTCCAAGCTGTGGGCTACAGTGGGTAGACATGAACTTTGGAGTCAAACAAATCTGGCTGTCCTAGTAGAGTCATAAGTGGCAAAGCACTTTCTTTCTGCTGCTGTTTCCTTACCAAAAAAAATTGGTATTTAAGGTAGACTATCTTTGAAGACATTTTTCAATACATGTGTAGATTAAATTCACTCCAAGTATATTAAAATACAAATGTCCTGTAGAGATACAAACATTGCTTCTTCACAGTAGGCATGAGGATGAGAGATGAACATGTCAGGGCATGTGTTAATGTTGTCATTTACATGAATGATTCATTCACTCTGTCCTGATGCTTTGTCAGTCACCTTCATATCTGCCCCCAATAGGAGGTCACTATGTCTTGATTTCTGTCTTCAGTCGGAAGTGTAAGGTGTAGCAGATTTACTTAAACCCAGCATTGAGGCAGCCTTGCAGTGCCCTTCAGGGTCTGGGGTAAAAGCTGTCTTGAGCACTGCAGTAGCCCTTGTCCTTATTCCAAGCCATGGGTCACAGCAGGTAGACATGAGCTTTGGAGTCATACAAATCTGGCTCTACTATTGGAGTCATAAGTGGCAAAGTACTTTCTTTCTGCTGCTGTTTTCTAACCCCCCAAAAATTAATATTATAAAATCTAACTTGCCGTAGTATCATGAGGATTAAATGAGACAAAATATATATTATCTGGCACATAGTAGGTGCTCCACAAATGTTAATTTCTTTGCCCACTAATAATGTTGTAGATATTTCCTTCGTTATTTCAATTTATTTTTTATTTTATCTGAAAAATGATAGGAATAGTAGATGCTTACCATCTTTTACATGGGCATCCTTTGGAGAGTTTGTCTCCATAACAACTATATAAATAGTTATTATGAATAGTTATATGAATAATAATTATATTCTCATCTAATAGATCCTGAATTTAAGCACAAGAGAGGTTGAATAACTCACTGAAGATCATTGCACTAATTCGGAGTTATAGGTCGGATTTAAATGCAAATGCTTTTACCCCAGAGCCAGCACATCCCCACAGCACAGGGTTGTCTCCCACTAACCTCGGGCAAAGCAGGAGAACAGGTATATTTGGTGTTTGAATTTTCTGTTACTACAAGCAGAGCAAAGGGCATCATGCAAAGAACATGATGACTGGAATCTTAGAAACACATCTTTGTTGTAGAGTAATATCAATCTGCAGGGTTGTTGTTCACAAAACTTAGTATAATCTCCGACACTAAGCAGGTGCTTGATACAGGGTTGTGGATATTATTATTATGGGGGGAGTCATAAGAAGAAGTGTACATATGGGGAGAGATGGGATGAGGGACAGAGGGAGGGAGACCAAGATGCGAGGAGGGAGAGAGGTCAAATAGTACAATTTTATCACCTTTCTGTTTATCTTTCCATCACTTCTTTCCATCAGCCACCCCCTTATGTACCTCAAGTCTTTCTCCTCCTGTCTATACTGCCTTGATAATTTTTACTTATGTCACCTTAAATGTTAGTGTGTGAATTTATCTATAGTCACATGAGCAGTGTTACCAAGGTGAAGTATTATATCATATGTGCTTCTTGTAGAAAATGGCTATAGGTAAGTGTCCTAAACATTGTTAAAGAAATATGGGACCATCCATAAAAATATATGCACATACCACCCCTGGAGGTAGCAGCTACTGGACTCAGGCTGATGGTGGCCGCGCAGGAATGGGGGTTCAGTGGCATCAAACTTTTCACTTTTTGGGTAGCCACCAATGTGGATTTTGTTGTAAAATTTTTAATTTTTAAATGTTAACCCTTGATTCATATTTTTGAAAACACTGTGAAGTAAAAAGGAACATAATTGTGGGTCACATGTGGTTGGCAGTCTGCTGATTTATGACCTCTTCCATAGCGTCTCTGTCACAGAATCTTTCAGATTACATGTTATTACATGTTATTGTTTTTGTGTATTCTTCCTACTGGGCTAAGAGCTCCTAAGGGCTAGGTTATGTCTTATTTTTCAAAAATAAGAGACACAGTAGATGCTCAAAAGGAAAAAAATAACAAAAAATACCTATCCTTTTGCACATTTTCTTTTTCTTAGAGTATGACCCTCTATTTACTCTCCAGAACAATCTTTTCGTGTCTTCATCTTCTCAGCTATACAACATTTGTTTGTAAAGTTTTAGTCATCAGAAGTCACAATGCTTGAGCAGACATTCCAGTCTGGGACAGAACCTCCAATTTAGGATTCAGCAAATAATAGCATTGAGATAGGCACTCTGAGGGCCACAAAAGGAAAAGAATGACATGACCCCTTAAACACTCGATAATCAAATGGGCTGTATTTTAGAAACAATTACATAACAATACAATTTAGTATAAGATCAATACAATATAATACAATACAGTTTAGTATGCGATCACATATGCAAATAGGAATTGAGGACGGGCGTGTTCTTGTAGTGTGTGGATTAAAGGGCAGGCTCTGGAGCCAGACTGTCTCCTACCAAATCCCAGCTCAGCTGCTTACTTAGCCTTTCTGCTTTCCAGCTTCCTTGTCTATATCATGAGGGTAATCCCTACACCACCAGGGTTGCACACAAAGAAAGACAGAGCCCTACTGACATGCCGGCCTGGATGAGTAAGATTGTAAGAAAACCTTACAGGCCAAACCTGTTGGCCTGCCAGGCGAGTAGCCTTATAGGACCTGGGGGAAATAATCACCCAAAATTTCCAGAATTTAACTGAAAGATTCAGGAGTAGAGAAGGGTAAAGGAGTAAGCAAAAAGAGATGGAGTGCAATTGTATGCTCTATGTATGGGCAGAGAGGATTATCTGGACTCCTGCAGATGCTCTGGTTTGGGTGTGGTCCAAGAATGCTCTCTCTCCCTCAATCTCTCCTCTCTGTTTGTTTTTTTTTTTTTTTTTTTTTTTTTATTGTACTTTAAGTTTTAGGGTACATGTGCACAATGTGCTGGTTTGTTACATATGTATCCATGTGCCATGTTGGTGTGCTGCACCCATTAACTCGTCATTTAGCATTAGGTATATCTCCTAATGCTATCCCTCCCCCCTCCCCCCACCCCACAACAGTCCCCAGAGTGTGATGTTCCCCTTCCTGTGTCCATGTGTTCTCATTGTTCATTTCCCACCTATGAGTGAGAACATGCTGTGTTTGGTTTTTTGACCTTGCGATAGTTTACTGAGAATGATGATTGCCAGTTTCATCCATGTCCCTACAAAGGACATGAACTCATCATTTTTTATGGCTGCATAGTATTCCATGGTGTATATGTGCCACATTTTCTTAATCAAGTCTATCGTTGTTGGACATTTGGGTTGGTTCCAACTCTTTGCTATTGTGAATAGTGCCGCAATAAACATACGTGTGCATGTGTCTTTATAGCAGCATGATTTATAGTCCTTTGGGTATATACCCAGTAATGGGATGGCTGGGTCAAATGGTATTTCTAGTTTGAGATCCCTGAGGAATCGCCACACTGACTTCCACAATGGTTGAACTAGTTTACAGTCCCACCAACAGTGTAAAAGTGTTCCTATTTCTCCACATCCTCTCCAGAACCTGTTGTTCCTTGACTTTTTAATGATGGCCATTCTAACTGGTGTGAGATGGTATCTCATTGTGGTTTTGATTTGCATTTCTCTGATGGCCAGTGATGATGAGCATTTTTTCATGTGTTTTTTGGCTGCATAAATGTCTTCTTTGGAGAAGTATCTGTTCATATCCTTCGCCCACTTTTTGATGGGGTTGTTTGTTTTTTTCTTGTAAATTTGTTTGAGTTCATTATAGATTCTGGATATTAGCCCTTTGTCAGATGAGTAGGTTGCAAACATTTTCTCCCATTCTGTAGGTTGCCTGTTCACTCTGATGGTAGTTTCTTTTGCTGTGCAGAAGCTCTTTAGTTTAATTAGATCCCATTTGTCAATTTTGGCTTTTGTTGCCATTGCTTTTGGTGTTTTAGACATGAAGTCCTTGCCTGTGCCTATGTCCTGAATGGTAATGCCTAGGTTTTCTTCTAGGGTTTTTATGGTTTTAGGTCTAACATGTAAGTCTTTAATCCATCTTGAATTAATTTTTGTATAAAGTGTAAGGAAGGGATCCAGTTTCAGCTTTCTACATATGGCTAGCCAGTTTTCCCAGCACCATTTATTAAATAGGGAATCCTTTCCCCATTGCTTGTTTTTGTCAGGTTTGTCAGAGGTCAGATAGTTATAGATATGTGGCGTTATTTCTGAGGGCTCTGTTCTGTTCCATTGATCTATATCTCTGTTTTGGTACCAGTACCATGCTGTTTTGGTTACTGTAGCCTTGTAGTATAGTTTGAAGTCAGGTAGCATGATGCCTCCAGCTTTGTTCTTTTGGCTTAGGATTGACTTGGTGACGCGTGCTCTTTTTTGCTTCCATATGAACTTTAAAGTAGTTTTTTTCCAATTCTGTGAAGAAAGTCATTGGTAGCTTGATGGGGATGGCATTGAATCTATGTTGAATCTCTGAATAGACCAATAACAGGCTCTGAAATTGTGGCAATAATCAATAGCTTACCAACCAAAAAGAGTCCAGGACCAGATGGATTCACAGCCGAATTCTACCAGAGCTACAAGGAGGAACTGGTACCATTCCTTCTGAAACTATTCCAATCAATCGAAAAAGAGGGAATCCTCCCTAACTCATTTTATGAGGCCAGCATCATCCTGATACCAAAGCCGGGCAGAGACACAACCAAAAAAGAGAATTTTAGACCAATATCCTTGATGAACATTGATGCAAAAATCCTCAATAAAATACTGGCAAACCGAATCCAGCAGCACATCAAAAAGCTTATCCACCACGATCAAGTGGGCTTCATCCCTGGGATGCAAGGCTGGTTCAACATACACAGATCAATAAATGTAATCCAGCATATAAACAGAATCAAAGACAAAAATCACATGATTATCTCAATAGATGCAGAAAAGGCCTTTGACAAAATTCAACAACCCTTCATGCTAAAAACTCTCAATAAATTAGGTATTGATGGGACGTATCTCAAAATAATAAGAGCTATCTATGACAAACCCACAGCCAATATCATACTGAATTGGCCAAAACTGGAAGCATTCCCTTTGAAAATGGGCACAAGACAGGGATGCCCTCTCTCACCACTCCTATTCAACATAGTGTTGGAAGTTCTGGCCAGGGCAATCAGGCAGGAGAAGGAAATAAAGGGTATTCAATTAGGAAAAGAGGAAGTCAAATTGTCCCTGTTTGCAGATGACATGATTGTATATCTAGAAAACCCCATTGTCTCAGCCCAAAATCTCCTTAAGCTGATTAGCAACTTCAGCAAAGTCTCAGGATACAAAATCAATGTACAAAAATCACAAGCATTCTTATACACCAATAACAGACAAACAGAGAGCCAAATCAGGAGTGAACTCCCATTCACAATTGCTTCAAAGAGAATAAAATACCTAGGAATCCAACTTGCAAGGGACATGAAGGACCTCTTCAAGGAGAACTACAAACCACTGCTCAATGAAATAAAAGAGGATACAAACAAATGGAAGAACATTCCATGCTCATGGGTTGGAAGAATCAATATCATGCAAATGGCCATCTCTCTGTTTTATTAACTATTAACTAATCCATGTGTGTCTCAGTTTCTTCAGCTGTAAAATGGGATAATAGTACCTACCTTATGGACTTGTTAAATGAGTTAACACAGGTAAAGTTCTTAGAACATTTGATGACAAAAGCAAATGCTTAAAACGTGTTGGCCATTATGACTGTTATCCCATAATCATTGTTGTATTCCTTATGTATAGCACGAACTATGACAGGCACTGAGATAAGGAAGTACAGAATATGATGGGCAGCCAAAGCAATACAAGACAGTAAGTGAGAGTACCATATCTGGACAGGATGACCTGGTTTCAGATCTGGGATTCTTCATTTAGTTTCCACCTAAGTAACCTGGAGCAAGCGTCTACTTCTGTAAACTGGGTGATGCTAATACACACCACAGGATTGTTGGGAGAACAACTGAGATAAATTGCTACATAAGGCATTCAGTATAGCTCCTGGTACATTGTAAATGCTCAATACTAGAAAGACTGAAGAAACCACTAGAGAAGTGGTAAAACTTCTTTAAGGTGCTTAAAATGCAGAAAACTGAAGAGTATATGCAATTCCAGGGCTTTCCAAAAGATAAGCTATTTTTCCAAGTTTTTTGTTACATTGCTCAAGCAATGTTTTCAAGTAGTAGAGCAAACTGTGAATAGGAAGGTGGGTCATGCTGGGCAAAAGTGAATTTTACTAAGCCAAAAGCACTTATTGTTTCAAGCATGAAAATTCATTGCAAATCATTTTGCTTATAAAAAAAATGAAAGTCAAGTGGTGTCAGTTACAATTGCAAAATATACTTTAGGTACTAAGAATAACTGTGTATTATCATTGTCATTCTGTGAAGCAGAGAACAAACTTAACCTTTGATCTCTTTGCTGACAGTTGGATATAATTAACATAATTATGGTTTGGACTGATCATTTTTGGCAAGAATTTTTCTTCTTATCTATCTGTTGGAGATTTAGATTATTACAGTAAAGAAGCACTTTTTAGAAATAATAAAGTCTCTATATATTTGTTTCCATCCTTCTTAAGAAAACAAGAACATAAAAGTATAATTTTTCAAAAAGCCCATTAGATATGAAAGTATCGAGTTTAAAATCTCTTAGGAATTCACTATAAATGAATAAGAATCGGAACATTATGAGGATGGAGTAAAATTAAAAGATAGTAATAGAAATAGCTAATATTGTGGGGGCACTTCCTGCTAAGTGTTTTCCAGAATTTAGCTCTGGTATGCCCATAACCATGCAGCCAAGGCCGGTTTGGCTATTATCCTTATTCCACAGAGGTCACACAGCAGAGCCATGTCTTCCTTCCTCTGCAGCCATGTCTTCTTTGGTGTGTGTGTTCATGAAAGAAGTCTGAGTCTATTTTTTTATAGGCAACTATTGGCGTTCTCTTGGCCCAATGTCTTTGGTAGCAAGAAGAAGATTGTTAAGAATAGACAATATAGGCCGGATGCGGTGGCTCACACCTGTAATCCCAGCACTCTGGGAGGCCAAGGTGGGCGGATCCCAAGGTCAGGAGATCGAGACCATCCTGGCTAACGCGGTGAAACCCCGTCTCTAGTGAAAATACAAAAAAAATTAGCCAGACATGGTGGTGGGCGCCTGTAGTCCCAGGAGGCTGAGGCAGGAGAATGGCGTGAACCCAGGAGGCGGAGCTTGCAGTGAGCCAAGATCGTGCCACTGCACTCCAGCCTGGGTGACAGAACGAGACTCCGTCTCAAAAAAAAAAAAAAAAAGAATAGACAATATATAAAAGCACGGACTACTGGTAAACAACGGTATAACCAAGACAAAGTTTACTGATAACATTTACCAAGTAAGTGAATAACTGATACCTTTGGTTTACCATGGTGTGAGCTTGGGGAAAATGTTAGTGCCAGAAGTGGGATTAGAACCAAAGTCTCTTAGCTCCTAGGCTATGTACCAACTAATGGATACCAGCCTTTCATCTGAGCAGTGTTAAGGCCTCACTAGTGATTTTTCACCTCACTCCTGGTGATGGGGTTAGTGAGCTAGGGAAATCAATTCAAGAGGTCTGTTGTTTTGTTAACCTATCCAATTGACTCATCATGCCAGGCACTAGGTGTGTTTAATACATTTTCACTGGAGTTGTAGCAGCAGGAAATTACAGACAGAGTAAGACAAGTTTTAATCTAAATGTTATAATAAAGAGATATGGAAACACTGATAAGAGAGCAACTCTTGCTGACTGAAGCTTTATGGAATGTTGTCTAGAGGAGGTGGCATTTGCACTGGGTCTTGGATGACTGAGTAGGATTTCAGGAGATACTCATGGGGGTAACAAAGGCCTTGTAGGGAGAAGACCTGGAAGTGTGAAAAACGTGACTATTGAAGGTTCTACCTCTTGGTGGGGGTGGAGGGAAGCAAGTGGTAGAAAGGGAGATGTTGGCCTCTGCATCAGTGAGTGCTAAGCAAAAGGGTTGGCAACCTAAGCATCATCATCAGTGTTGGTGTTGTGTACACTTGACTTCAGTTTCACATATTAATGTTTTAATTCATTAGTGATATCTAAAGTACAACAAAATGTAGATTAGCAGATGGCATTGGGATCAATGTGTCCCATTAGGAATCAATAGAGGGGGAGAGAGGAAACGACTTTTCTTGAAGAACGAATTGGTCGTATACTTGAAGAAAGGTAAGAATAAATACATTTCCACTGTGGAAGGAATTCTGACTTGAGGAACAACAAGTTTTCTGTATCCTTCCTCTACTCATTCTTCCCTCCCTTCTGCTTCCCCAAGTGCTCTACTGGGGAGGAAAAGTAGGCAGATGAATGAATGTCAGGCTCAGGAGGAGAAGTTCTGAGTGCTGCCAGGCATTCTGTCTCATCTGCAGAGGCTAAGATTGCTGGAGAGAAATCTGACCAGGACCCACCTTGGAGAGGAAATGATGGGTGGAAAGGCCCTGAGGCTCTAAGACAGTCCTTGTTGCCTGCAGGGATTCAACCAGGTCTGGCATTATAGTACCCTGTAGTCACTTTCATTTAAGCAGATTGACACTTTTTGAAAAGTGATGTTTCATTGGAATGAGATTTTGTTGGAAATAGATTCAGTGATGACTCTTAATGAGTGTCACCCTGCTGACTGTTCAGGGTTGTGTTCTGTATGCCATCTGTTAACATCTCTGAGTTCTCTGCAAAACCAGCAAGTGCTGCAAGATGTTCCCTGACCTGCGTAATCTCAGACATGTTATGGCCAGATGAGCAGGGTGCTGACCAGGGTGCCTTTTTGGCACAGCCTTTCCTAGAAGGCTCAAGTTGCACCTGCAGAATTCCTACTGTACTGTTTAGGCATCTTTGAGGAGATGTCAGGACTTGGATTAGCACAACTTCCCCAGAGCATTGTGATGCCAACAACTTACTGCTTAAACAGTAAAACAGTATGTGACAGCAATTCAGGGAAAAGAAATACATATTGGGGGCAGTGGAATAGGTCCTTTTGGATATGAATTTGGAGAATGAAACTTTGGCAATAAGGATAGGAGAGGGGTTGGTAGGCCAGGGTATATGGGTGTGGGGAGCTGTTTCCCGAGCTCTTAGTTGGCCTAAACACTCTCAATTAAAATTTTCCTTTTCTTTAAAGGAATACAATGTAAATGACAAAATCAAATATCTTCACACTTTCCTCAGAATTTTTGTTTTTGCTTCTTTTAAATCCACACAAGCATGTACATATACACATAAACTCTCAGGGTTACAGAGAAAGTGCTACTGAGGTCTGGGCAGGAAATGGGATTCCATCTGCTCCCAAGCATGTCCCAGCTAGCCCAATATAAGCACTCTGACAAGTGCTGTCCCTGAAATTTAGCCTTTTCTGAACAGAAAAGGCTGAGTAATATTACAGTGAAGCCAGTAACAATGTCTATATCATAATGCTCATAATCTCCACAATGATTCCAATGGATATCTTCAAAAGGCTGAATAGGAAACTTCCATGTTCATGTTTATTTTCTTTCCTTCTTTTCTTCTTATACTCTTTTCTTCATTTATTCAATAAATATCTGTTTATCTAGGGCTGATTATGTGCTAGGCACTGAACTAGGAGTTAAGATTAGGTTTTTAAACTGTAATGCCCTAGTCTTTAGTAATGAGTCACAGAGAGGCCACTCATTACAATACAACTGGAGAGTAAGTGCCAAGATGGAGAGAAGCACTGGATGGATGTGTGGGAGCACAGAGGGTACCTCATTTATTAAGCATCTACTTCATGCCACCTGGGCATGAAGACAACCATTCATTCTCGCATGGGCTGGACTCTTACAACACCCTGATACAGAATGTACAGTTATTTGTGATAGTTGTTTCTCTTGTCCTGCACCTAGACCAGTCCCCAAGACCTCTTATCCATGCCCCCATCTCTAGATGTCCTCAAGAAGACCACACAGCCAAATTCTGGGACTAAGGTCTTACCTTCTAATGAATATGTTAATTATTACTAGCATGCAGTAACCTCATTCGGCACTATCCTAAGAAAATGCTGCCATGCATTAAATAAAATTACTCCATTTCTATAGACATTTTTAAGTCACTCATACAAGACTCTGCTGGGGCATTAGATGTTACAGCAATAGCTAGGATGTGTCTCCTATCCTTCTAGAGTGTGTCCTCCAGGAGAACAAGTACACACATAGAACCAAAATACATCAAAATGCCTGAATGTCATAACGGAGTGCTTTGTAAGTATACAAAAAATGAAGTGGCTTCTTTTGGGCCTGAGGACTCAGGAGGAGAAAATGGTAATTGTTCTGAGTCATGAAGATTTGTTAGAATGTCAGGAGAGAAGAAGCATCATCGCAAGGGGAAGAAAAAATAAAACTAAAAGAACTATGAATGGGAAAGTACAAGGTACGCTCTGAAAACACTTGGTACACTTGGAGTGTTATCAGGAAGGTTGTCAGGAGGAGATAAAATAGGAAAGCAGAGGGCAGATCAAATTGACCTCGAATGCCAGGCTAATTCATTCAAGGCACATTCTCTGATATTATTCTAATCCTAATGTAGCTCCATGACAGAGTCCAAATCATCCTTTAACTTGGTTGGTGAAAGTTTTATCTTGTATGGGCGCAAAGAACCAGATTGGGTGAGAAGTGGTAATAGCATGGAAAAAACACAATCACTGCTTTAAGAACTTCCAGACTGGTGGGCAGCCAGTCTTATCCACAGAATAGAATAAATTCAGCACTTCAAAATTTAATATTCACCAGTTAAAAAAAAAATTATTGGCCAGGCACGGTGACTCATGCCTGTGATACCAGCACTTTGGGAAGTAGAGGCAGGCAGATCACTTGAGGTCAGGATTTTGAGACGAGCATGGCTAACATGATGAAACCCCATCTCTACTAAAAATAAAAATATTAGCTAGGTGTGGTGCATGCCTGTAATACCAGCTACTCGGGAGGCTGGCACAGGAGAATCTCTTGAACCTGGGAGGCAGAGGTTGCAATGAGCCAAGATCGTGCCACTGTACTCCAGCCTCGGCAACAGAGCAAGATTCCATCTAAAAAAAAATAAAAATCTAACTTCTACCTCTTAATGTGATTTATTTTTGTGCTCCTTGGACATGTGTGGTCACTTTATCAACAGAAAAAATGTATGTATTTCTTGGGGAAAACGGCCCCAAAGAAATTCTTCCCGTGATGGAGATAAAGTGATTAATACTTTATTGGACTTTATGCATGGATATGACATGTATAGTGACAGTTATAAATCTAGGAATTCTCAGGGGCCCAAGGTGTAGCCTGCTTGCATTTACAGACAAAATAAATTTAATTCAGGACCAAGAAAAAATGCATACAAATAGTAACATGCATAGAAAAGAGATTTCTGCTGTTTAAGAGAATTATATATGGACACAGGAGGCAGGAAGGAGGGATTGTTGCTTGCATTTGAAAGATGGTCTATTTGTGAATTGTGTCTTCTATCTCTGGAGGAGAAGATAACAGCAAGGGAGATTCACTGCAAATCCACTTTTGTCAGCCCCATGGCAGGTTTCTTCAGTTTGTAGTTGTTACATTTAGATATGATGCAGCCCCCATGGATGTTAAATCATTATGATAATTGGGACTATGATAGAAAAGTCATTGTCTTCTCTTTGTTGTTCAGGTAATTTCTCATATTTACAAGCATTTTGTGTACATGAATGAAGTTGCATACAGCATTGAGAAGTTATTAGATGGGGGTTCCACTTCTGCCACGAACATTTTCTAGTTGTGTGACTGGGCATATGTCACAACTAGTGTGAGCCTTAGTTTTCACATATATACAGTGGAATAAGACTATCTTCCACACAGAGCTTTTGAAAGAATTTAAAGAGAGCATATACAAAACCTAGAAGGTGTGAGCTAGTAATGCACAACTTGGTGGGATATGAAACCCAAAATATAACTTTTTAGTCTTATCAAAGGGAGATCAGCCTGGGGGGGGGGGAGTGACAACCACACTTATGATATGACACTGTATCACAGAAGGCCTACCCTCAGGTGTCATTAATTGTGAATCATACCACAATGATATTAAGACAACACACTTAAAAAACACACATCTAGGCCAGGCGCAGTGGCTCACACCTGTAATCCCAGCACTGTGGGAGGCCAAGGCAGGCAGATCACTTGAAGTCAGGAGTTTGAGACCAGCCTGGCCAACATGGTGAAACCCCGTCTCTACTAAAAATAACAAAAATTAGCCAGGCGTGGTGGTACACACCTGTAATTCCAGCTACTTAGGAGGCTTTGGTGGGAGAATCGCTTGAACCAGGAGGCGGAGGTTGCAGTGAGCCAAGATTGCACCACTGCACTCCAGCCTGGGCACCAGAGCGAGACTCCATCTCAAAAACACAAAAACAAACCACACCTCTGCACTTCAAATATACACGTGAGCACTATTCATCTTAATCATCTCTCAAAGTGAATAATTAGCTTTCAAAGGTTGTTCCTCTCCCCCTTTTCAAGAGCAAGCAGAGAAAAAACAAAACAAGTGCAGGCTACTGCCAGATAGATACCCTCCTGCATGATCTACAGGCACTGCTTTGTGGCTCCAAGCTGGGGTCCAATTGTGCTGCAAAGATTCCACACCAATAAAACACAAAATAACATCACTTACGAAAGCTTTTAGCATTTGGGGCAAACAATGATGATTCTACATTTTAATTTATACTGAAAAAAGAGCATAATTTTTTCTCTTTTCTGCCGTGAATTCATTTCTCTAACAGGTCCAAATTTGATTAGACCGAAACAGGCTGAATTTAAATGTGTAGATTTCAGGTGATTTGTTTCTTACTTTCTGCAAAGGTGCTGATATCACATAAGATTTCACCAGGGCTTCTTCTAGCCAGAAGACGTGTCCTTTGACAGCCAGTGTGACCTTCGTAGCTCTGAGCCAGGCGGGGAGCAAATCTCTCACATGCTCTAATCCTCTAAGGGTGTTTTGGAAACAAGATTTACATGTCTCCCTATTAGATGCTGTTTACTTAGAACCAAACAGCATTATAAAGTAGACTTCCTAGGGCATTCTCTTTCTGGTTAGTAATTTAACTAGAATAAATTGAATGCTCTGGATATTTTCTTCCTCCTCCTCCAACTCCTCTTCTTCCTCCTTCTTCATCATTGTCAAGGTCATCAGACACTGATAATACAGCAAATCTATGAAAGAGTTATGCTAAACACTAAGTTGTCCTAAATTAGCTCAGAAGGTCTTGCCAAACCCTGAGTACAAAAAAGGGCAGGAATAAGTTTGTTGCAAACTAATTTTCAATTTATTATGAAGAGAATGGGCATTTATTATGAGGAGAATGGACAGTCTCACTCTGTCACCCAGGCTAGACCCCTACTTTGTACAGCTTCTTTACATGTGTCATCTTATTTATCTTCACAGTGGTCTTGTAATTGTAGTTGGCATTATTTCCAACTCAGAAAGGTTAAGTAATTTGCCCCTGGTCACCCCAGCAGTAAGTATGTACTTACTCTTACTCTCGGACATTCCGTCTGAGATTTTTTTTTTTTTTTTTTTTTACCTAAACTCAGTTTTCTTACTCAATTCAATTGATATTTATTGAGTACCTATTATGTACTAGGTACTTACTTGTACTAAGAGCTAAGTATACACAGTTAAATAAGACATAATGTCTTCCTCCATAGAGTTTTAGGCTGGCAGGGGAAACGGGTATAATAAACATAAAAGATATAATTGTCATAAATGCAAAAATGACTATATATATGAGGTATAGAGTAAGTAAGATAAAGAGGGGCATGATTAATTTCATTTAAAAGAGCAAAATCATAAAAGACTTACTATCAAATTTTAAAGAAAGAGAAGGAATATGCCATGCAGATAAGAATAAAGGCTGCATGTTGCAGACAGGCCATTTCCCTGTTTAAATAGAAGCTGTCTTCAGCCAAGGGCATCTGGAGTAGAAAGTCTTTCAGTCTTGAAAGGGGATCTGAGGCACTATGATATCTGAGGCAAAGAAATTTTATACACTTCCTTAAATGATTATTTTATAGTAAGCTAGAATGTGTGTATGAATTTTGCTAACAGCCTAGATGTGGAATTTTTAAAACGAGGAATATGTTCACATTCAGGTGGCATGTTTAAAGAAAAAGAAATGTTTTTCATATCTGGGAACATTGCGTTAGTTTCCTATCGCTACTATAACAAATTGCTACAAATGTAGTGGCTTATTACAGCACAGTTCTATTGTCCTACAGTTTTGGAGGCCAGAAGTCGAAATCAGTTTCACTAGGCTAAAGTCGAGGTGTGAGCAGGGCTAGTCCCCAATGAAGACTCTATAAGAAATCCATTTCTTTGCGTTTTCTAGCTTCTAGAGGCCACCTATGCTTCTTGGTTTGTGACCCCCTTCCTCACAGCCCTCCAACCTCTTCTTTTCATTATCTCACCTTCTATTTCCTCCTTTGACCTTGCCTACCTCTTACATGGACCTGTGTGATTATATTTAGGACACGCTCATATAATCCAGGAAAATCTCCCCATCTCAAAACCCTTAATCACACCTTCAAAGTCCCTTTCAGCATAGTAAGTAACATTCACAAGTTCTCGGGATTAGGATATAGATACACTTGGGGGCCATCATTCAGCCTACTGCACACGGGCATTACAGTCAAAACTTCTTGCATTGGCACTACTTATTGGGTGCATTTGTCTGGTGATTGTTAGAATGTCTGTTCTAATTTACACTTGTCCAGGTCTGCCTCCTTTTATAACATCAAGATAACTAGGGGCAAATAATGTATTCTCTAGCAAACCCCTAATACGTTTGAATAAAGTTAAAAAACTTTCTCTTTCTATTCTGACTAAAGGAAGCCAAAGCAAGAGCACATTGAGAAACCTTCATACCTATGCTAATGGAGACTTGAAAATTAAGGAAAATCTATAGAAATCATGGAGGAAAAACAGACAGTCTTGAAATGCCACATGAAACAGAGGGGGGGAAAGAAATTCCCTTATGCCTCCCTTCCTCCTACCCTCCAGTCTCCTGTTAGTGCCTCCCATTGGCTGAACCTAGTCAGAAGTGATTTTCCCAGGGAGCAAATTCCAAATTACATGCAAATTCCATGTAATTTGCATGAAGTCAGCACTTACGACATAAAACAGAGCAGGGGAAGTAAGGGAATTAGATATGAGAGAAAATGATCGGCACATAAACTGAATCTTGGGAAAACCAGGGTTGAAGTTCTTACTGAGTTTGTCCTGGTTATTCCTGCCTCATCCCCTTCAATTTTGCCTAAATATCCAGACATTCTTTGCATAGAAAGAATTTCCTCACTTCACTGGTTCTTTACAACCTGAGTCATTAGTGACAGCACTATTCATTGTGTATGATTTCAAGATCACTTTCCTGACCAGGCCTTGGAATTTCTTAGCCTTTCTCCCTTTCAGCACCAGGAGGGAATAGGAGCTGGGAGAAGCTGGGAGCTAGTGGGGCATATTGTATTTACCAGTCACTGGGCTTGATCACAGAACTGGAAAATAGAATGCCCAGCAGGAAAAATTCCTTGCTTCACGGTGGATTTTGATCAAATACTAACTATCCTGAGTATATTTTAAAATTTGTACTGTGGTTCCTATACTTAGAGGCCAGTGCTTTAAACTCCCCACTCAGCCCTACTTCCATTGAGCAGTCCTTCTCCCCCAACCCCGTGTTGTGCCTGGTCTCTAATCCAAGCTCTTACCAGACCCATGAGACCATCCTAATTGGATTTTAATTTCATAATAATGTTTAGCAACACATTGAGTTCAATTCATTATAGCCCTGAGTAGAAATGCAAATGAAATAGAGCTCCCCATCTCTGGCCATGAGAAGCTGTCGCTGCTGCTTCTTTTTAACTTTTAAAAGGTAAAAAGGAAGTTTCAAAGAAATCTACAGAGAGTTCCTGTGCATCTTCCACCCTGCCTCTTCCCAGTGTTGACATAATGCATAGCTATGGTGCAATGTTGAAACCAGGAAATGTCTACATCCACAGAGAAGCAGCTTCATTTTGTAAGTTTAAGAAGACTCCTCAGGGCTGGGGATGGTGGTGGTAGGCAATATTGTTGTAGTAATATTAATCCCATATATTCATACAATGCTTTTGTACTTTTTAAAGCTCTTTTATCCCTTCCCATGAATGTGGGGGTTCTATTAGCAAGTTCCACATTCAGCCAAGGGTTGCTGACACCTCAGTTTTACTTGGTAATTCAAAAGCCAGAGATTTTATTATAAGGGGCTGCTTCCCATTTTCCCATGGAAGGACACTGACATCAAGTTACCCCATCAAAAGATGACTTAATCCCCTTTGTCCTGTACTTTCTATTGATTGAAAGAAATTTCTCCTCTTCAGAGGCAGAAGAGGCATGGTCCTTGCCTCTATGTAGCTGCTCCGTTTTCTCTGATATGCCTTCCTTCACCCCTACACCTAGTCTTCTAGTCTACCCAATGCTTCCTCATCCTCTAAGATTAGGTCTAGGTGTTAACTCTTCTTAAGCACCATCCTCTTTGTACTTCCTCTCTGTACTGTGTGTACCAACACAGGTCTTTGTTCATGCCTTAACAAACTTACTGTCTGTTTTCTTGCCTGTGTCCCCTAATCAACAGGGAGTCCTTTGATGGCAGGAATTATATGTTTAAACCTTAATTTCTATCCCCAGCACTTGTTGTAAATGGATTAATAGACAGATTCATGGAACAATTCTGTGTCAATCTGGAAAGGTAGGAAAGCTTTAACAAAAACTGAATAAAAGGTATAAAAATAAATAAATTCTAGCTTATCTTCTCTTGAGGTCTTCTGTACTTTTTTGCAGATGTTTGGGGATATAGAACATGTGATAATGACAGAGCTGGTTGCATATGAACTTTTCAAATAGACTGATGGCAAGAAAGCAGCCAGATTAAATTAAATAGAATTAAATATAAATTTTGAGTTCCTTGTTAAATGTGATAATTTAAACACCTGCCTATATTTTTGTTCCCTTCCAAAACTCCACTAAAGTAACAATTAAGGAATTTAAATAGGTAAAAAATCTAAGGTCCAAAAAGAAGTCAGTCAAGACAACACATGTCAGATATATGAACAAAACTTTGGAAGCTGGAATGCTGATGATTGATTGGAAAATGACATATCAGAGCTGAGAAAGCAGAAACCCAAGTACTTATGGGAATATGAAGCTAATGAGATGTGTAGAATCCTGGAAGGACTTGGGTATTAAAGGCCTTGGGTGTCTGAAGGCGTGGGTGTGAGGAAGGTCTGAAAACACAAAGATTAGTTAGAAGTTTTAAAAGGAGCAACTACAGCTTCAAATTCTCTCTTTGACCTGCCAATCATTCCCATCCAACCAATGTTTCCTCTTTGGAAAGACTGAACCAGATTGAACCTGAGGCATCAGACATGGATGATGGTGGGGTTAAAATGCTGCACAGAGAACACAGATATAAAAGACGGTATTTAGTGAATTATGAGACATACTCCCGCCCCCACCCTTGTCTAAGCCCCACTCCTCCCTTCACTCCCAGAACCTGGTAACCAGGCTTTTGACCTGAAAGAAATGACATTAAGAGACTCTGGGGAAACTGACTTGGCGTAGAGATGTATAGGTCCTGATATTTGGGTGTCTCCAAAATGAACATGTCCCCTGTTTACCACTATTCAATAATACCTGCCTGCACACAGAGCTTCCAGTCAGCATTTTAGTGCCTCATCATTAATTTGGACTTATAAGCAAGGATCACCAGATACCTGAGGACATCCTTAAAACAAAACAGAATCACAAAGAATCCAGAGAATCAAGAGATAATCCAGAGAGTGGAGGGAAACATCAAAATAGCTCTAATTAATATACTTAAGAAGATGAGACACACATTAATTGAGAACAGTAGCTTTTAAAAAGGAACATTTAGGGAAGAGAGAGCTTTTGGACATTTAAATGTATTAGATCACACCTGGAATATCATGTTCAGTTCTAGGAGGACCCTCCCCCACCCCCATCGTAATAGGGGCATTCAAAAAGTAGAGGTTGGCCCGAGGAAGTCAGAACCTGGATGTATTCATTCATGCACATACTTGTGCATATGGCACACATTTGTCATTTACCTCCATGAGCCAACCAGACACAGTTCTAGGAACGAAGGAACCAGAAAAGATCCAGAGGAGGCTGAGTGCTCAGGGGTTGGGTAAGGATGGAGACAGATGATACAAAATAAAGTACAGTGGTGAGCAGTGTGTGAGAGAAGAAGAGAGACCAGCAAAAGTGTCTACAAAAAGCCCTAAGGGGAGCAGCTGAAGGATGTGAAGGGGAGAAGGTGTGTTACCAAAAGAACAGAAGAAATTAGAGGTTTTCCTTCCTTCTTTCCATCCCTCTTTCCCTCCCTCCCTTCCTTCCTTCCTCTCTCTCTCTCTCTCTCTCACTCTGTTTCATATCTGAAAGGCTATTAAATAGAGGGAGAGAATTTGTTCTATATAGGAAATAAAAAAGGATTCAGATAATGACTCAAAATGGGAAACAAACTGAGCTGTTTGGGCAAGGAATATTAAATTTCTACTCAAGACTGGCTTTTGTCTGAAAGATGTTCTTTTCACATCCTCTTGCGTCCAGACAAATCCAAAATGTGCCAAATAGAAACCTGCTGTTTCTGCTATAGTTCTCCACTGAACCGAGCTAGCTTGATAAGCTCTTGTGTATCTGTTAGCTTATTCTAAAATCGATCAAACATAAGTAGATTTTATCAAAGAGGATAATTTCTTAAATTGATTTATAGAAACCAGCTCTGTTTTGGTTAAAATAAATAGGAAAATTGTTGAAATGCGATGATTCCTGGCTCTTGGATTTAAAGCATGAATACCATTCTCGAGCAAGTCCCACAAAATTCAGGCACAGACTAAAGGAAATGGAGAATAAATTTTCCAGCAAATAACAATGGAAAAAACTTACCCTGTAACTGTGCTATAACAACCCCCAGAATCGGGCTTCAGTCATCCTGCATCTCCCAAATTTTTAGCCTTTCGTTGTACAAACTGCAAATAATTGACACCAGGCTCTGAGTCAGCTTTCTGATCCTCAACCTCATGGTTCAAATTGGAGCCTAATTATAGGAGCTACTCCTACACCTCCATAGGCAGCATGCTTGGGATTTTTTCTTACATTATTAATCAGAGGAAAGATAAATTTGCCTGTTTTAGTTATACAGGGATGAATTGTCTCCTAGCCGATTTTTATTTATTTATGCATAAAAGTCTATTTTTAATGGTTACTTACTTTTATTATTTCCTTCCCTGGGTCTGAAGGATAGAATAGTCAGATTAGTGTACGTTTCATACAACCCTATCTGTCATTGCAGCATAGCCCTCATCTATAAATATTCCTTAGGCTCTGGCGTATAAATTACTTCAATTGTTAAAGTGTATAAATTGCTTCAATTGTTAAAGGTGTATCTTCCCATATTCCCAGTCACTGGAATTCAGAGAGCCTAGGTCATAATGATATCCCTTTAAACCCAATGTGTTCCAACATGGACTCAGTGTCATTTTCTGCTCTTCCTCTCAATGGCAGCTCCTTTCTGTTCTCTGTCAGTTGCCCAAGCTGGAAACCTGAGGGAACCTTGGACACTTCCACTCTTTCTCATGGGCCACACTGAATTAATCAGCAAAGGCTCTTATTTACACTTACCAAATGTATGTCCCTTCTCCATTCCCATCTTCTTCACCATTTCTCACCCAACCAGTGAAGGAGATGCCTAAATGACCTCCAGGTGTTCTATGCACTATCCAGGCTTTCCATCATAATACTGGGGACTATGTGACAAATTATCATATATCCCTTAAAAAAACACTCAATGGTTTTGTAATATCTTTGTTTTAGAGGTCAAATTTATAGCAAATAGTACTGTGCAATGAATGCTATAGGGTTATATTTTGGCCTCACTTAAGTGACAATTCCAAATCCATGTACAACCACGGAGTTCTTCACTTTCTCATAGATCCTTTGCCAAAAATTAGGGGAACAATTTTTTAGAAAAAAATTACTGAAATAAGCAAAAGAAATTTCTTTTCTGAGTCATGGAAGTAACTAAACTGAGCATGAAATTGTTACCATAAATTGCACTGAGGAATTTCTATTCAGCTCCTGTTTATGAGTTTGGGTGCTGTGGGTAAGTTCCCATTATGTGATTTTTCTGGCTGCATAACACAAAATACTTGCAATATTAATTTGATAAATAGGAACACATTTAGCATCTCAAGGAGTAAAAGGTAATCTTCAGACTGAGGGAGAATCTAGCTAGGTGATTTTTAGGATTCAGAAATAGATAATTATGTTGAGAACGAAGTTATGAGTATAAACAATTCTCTCAATCCATCTCTCTGCCGATTCTTCCTTTCACCTCAATTGAAAATTGAAAATTATTTTAGTGAGAGAGCTATAGAGGAGTAGAACATATTTATCGAATTCTCCACATTTTGAAATGGCTGGTTCACTTTCTTATCAGGAAGAGAGAGAGATGGCCACATTAGTAGCCTCACTCCATCAGTTAGACATATGTCAGGTACCTGCAATGTGCTTCACAGATACTAAGCAAGTACTTACAGATAAATAGTTGTATGTATGCTGAGTGCTGCAAAAGAAAGGTATCTGTTGTATTTGAAGGAAAGACCTGTCGTATCTCAAAATGATATTTTGAGAAGCTTTCATTTGAGAAGTGTACTGGGGAACTCAAACAAAGCCTTTTCATTTTGATCATGCCAAATCACCTATAGAATTCACTTACAGACATGTATCTATAGTCATATCAGAAATTGGCTGCTAGATGGTTACTTAGGGTAACCAAACAAGTCTGAGACAGCCATGGACTTGTTCATATCAGGAACAAAACAGAGACAAGTAGTCCCTTGTAGAAGAAAGTCTAGAATCAATGTAGAAAAAAAAAACACTGAATGAAACTAGGACTAGAAGATTTGAGTTTGAGTCCCTGCTCTGCTGTGTGGCCTTGGATAAATTGACTAGCCTCCGTGAGCCTCCATATTCCCTTAGTGGTCTTCCCATTGCGCCTCTACTTACCTAGGAATAGTGGTGTATTAGTTTGTTTTCATGCTGCTGATGAAGAAACAAGTCACATTTTGCGTGGATGGCCTCAGGCAAAGAGGAAACTTAGATATTATTTTAGCTCCTGGCTCCGTGATTTTTATACGAAAGAACAAGACAAATTCAGCAAAGATTTAATATTTGAGTTTGCCAAGGAAGGTTTTCTTATCTAGTGGATGCGGTCTTAGGTACTATGCCTTAAATTAGAAGGCACGGTTCCTCGTTCCTTCTTCTGATGCACCATTAGCTATAAATCACACCAATTAAACTACAGCTTGTGCATCCACACTCTGGCACTTTCACTCAACCTGCCAATAAAATCTTGAGAGAATCACCACTGGCAGCTAGGCCCTAATAATATCTGAAGTTTCCATTTTCCCCCACAGAATTTCACATTTACTCTCTCATGCATGATGCCCTTTGTGGCTTTATTTTTACAGCTAAGACAGAAATCTAATTCCACTTTTCAGATAAATCTCAGAGAGAGGAAGTAGTCGTGTAGGCAGGTTGGGATATTTTTAAAAAACTGCATTGGTATGAATTACTTTTGTCACCACTTTCTATTTATACTGTACAATTCAGTTTACCAAACATTTTTATCTGTTTCTTCATTTGATCTTCATAGCAATCTTGTAATGTAAGCAGGAAATCAGTGATGTCTCCATTTTATAGACAGGGAATATAAAGCTTCAAGAGAGCTTCATGGTTTTTTTTTATTCATTTATTGAGTACCTAGTCTGTTCCTAACAATGGACTATGCCATTTACAACTGCTGTTGCATTTACCTTTCAAGAAATCTGATCAGGTAACTACTTTTTTTCTATTGTACATACGAGAAAACTGAGTATTCTCTAAATTGAGTATCTTATGCAAAATCCACACTAAAAATCAATAATAAACTTATGATTCAAACATGAATCAGATTTATCTCAGAGCCTTAAAAAATAATAATACATCAGTTACTCCTGTCACCCAAAGAAAACAAGCTTTGCCAACTTCAGGAAGTTTCTGTGTTGACTCCATTTTGCAATAAGCCTGATAATCAGAGAAAATCTACCTTTATGAATCTATAAAACAAAGCATGCATGAAGCCAAATTGAAATTTGATGTATGTAATTTTCAGAGTTATATGCATATTGTATGAAATAGCTAGTTAGGGATTCAGATTGTTATTTGCCTATAAAACTTACTTTATTTCACACATTAAAGAATTCCTGAGTGTTTGGCTGAAACCTCTTTAAAGTTTCTCCATCCAAGCTGCAAGAGATTGTTCTAGTCAAAACAAATGATCCCAATTCTATCTGAAAACAGAGAAGGAGTGAGGAGGAATGGAGAAAGACATACCTTAATTCAGTGTGTTATTAAAAATTATTCTAAAAGGCTTATCTATTTAGTATTAGATCTGGTAAACTAAAGGATCATTTCTGTTTATCAGAACTCTTAACTCATCCAATTCAGCAGGCACTTATATTAGCATTTATTAGCTGATAACTGTGTGCCACACTCTATGCCAAGTGTTAGGGATACAGAAAAAAACATGATAACATCCTTGCCCTCATGGTATCCATAACTGAGTTATTAATGGTCAATAGCAAAGAGGTACAAGAGATAGGTGCATACATCCTCTTCCTTTGTGGAGTGCAGAAAAGATAGACTCTTGCTATTGTCTAGAATTTCTGGTTAAGTTGGATTCTGATGAATTTAGTTCATAATCTATTTGTCTCTCTCCATCTCTGTATCTCTCTCTCTATGTCTCTCTCTCACACACACACGCACACACACACACATACACACACACACACACACTCTCTCTCTCTCCCTCTCTCTCGGATTTGTAAGCCAAACATCTGTAAATCTTTAGCAATGGAAAATTCCATGTCACCACTTCAACACAGAGGCAGGTTGGCAACTTGAGAGATGAGCTAAGTCAGGGGTTGAAGTAAAAGCTAGTAAAATCCTTAGGCAGTAGCATGGAGAGATCCACCCCAAATCCTTCCAGTCACCAGAGCTCAGTGCTCTTGATGGAGGTGGGCATTCCAATGCGTATCTGGGAGGGGAGCCAGGCTCCTCAAATAGTTCCTAATGGCGCCCTTCCTGACAGGATGACTTGAAAAGCAGCCAGGGTGAGAAAAGCTCTAAGGGTATCTCTAAAGCCTAAAGTAATGTGACTGGGCCCCTTCTGTGCATATCTGGCTCTGAAATCCCAGGAAAACTAGAAAAAGAAGAGGTGATGAAATGGCAACCATCTAATATTTTCTGAGCTCCAAATAATTAAAATTATTTTTGTATCATCATATGAAAGAATGTTGACAAAGCATTGCTTCTTGAAATTGAGGTATAAATAGTGTTCTATGGCTAATCCTCTTATGTGTGACTATTTGGTTAAGAGTCCAGTGGAAAGAGAGCAGTAGTATATATTTTTGGGATTTTCTAATTTTAAACATTCTGAGTTAACATATTTCATTGATTATAAGACTTATATCTTCCCCTCTCCACAGAATACATTTCAGCTTGTGAAATCAGAAGAGTCTTGTGTCCACCCTCTCCAAAAAAAAGATGCTATTATTCATTGATGGTGCTTTTTAAAATAGATACTGCTTAAAAGGATAGAAATAAATTACAGTCTCTTGGATATTCAGAACAGCAATGTATAGGGGTAGGGATAATTTCTACATTTTACAAATGAGAAAACAGCATCTCTGAGTGGGTACGGTATTTTCTTAACATCTCTCAGAGCCAGGACTCAAATCCAGAAACTCTGATTCTAAGGTACTGCTTTGAACCCCAAGTTGCTCTTCTCACTCTATAAGTAACTGGATAGTTCACAAAGATTTAAACTGCCCCAATTTGTCCATTTTAACATGGAACTGACTGTATTAGTCTTTCTATGATAGAAGGGTTTCTTGATATCCTGTTACCATCTAAAAAGAACATGATACTCCTCAAATGGAGCAGATATTTAAATACCAAATGCTCTTTTTGTATTCACAAAAAGAAACTAGAAAATTACAAGCAACTATGCACTATCCTGTGAGCCTCTTGAGGAAAAAAATCTGTTCAGTGGATTCAGTATCCCTAGCAATTAGGATTGTGCAAGGCATGTAATAAACCCCAAAGAAATATTTACTGAATAAATGAAAGAAGGATGTTTCCACCAAAGAAATGGCAACATTTATAATTGCTCACAGCACCTCATCCCTGGAGCAGTAATTAGATGCTCTGCTAAGAATAGATGTAAACCATTTCTGCTTCATCCTTACCATGCACCCTTCCTGAGCCTCTGTGACAATGAGGGTCACATCCAGGTAAACAATATTGTGACCCCCAACAGACTACACACCATTGACATTTACCCTAGCCGTATTGGAAGTTGTCGTAAAGCACAAATTTCCTTTATTATAAGACACCAAGAGCTTCTAGTTCAGATGTGTCTATTTAAAGCATCGCGTGTGTACAGCAGGTGGTCTCTTCAAACTAATTATCCTGTAGTGTGGAAATGGATAACTCAGCAGGAAAGTAGTCTCTGTTGCTTGGATGTGCAGAGTCCTGTTTACAGCCCAGTGATCTTACCAGTTGTTGTTAAAGCTGCACACGTTTATAATGAACAAATAGAAAGAGGGTGCCACTGTCACCATTAGTACCACTAAGAACTGCATATGTCTTTGTCCTTACAGGAGTCACCAAAGTAATAACAGCAACACCTATCTTATATTTTCAGAACACTTCAGTCAAATCTCATTTTGAGTCTCACAACCACTTTATGATATGAACCTCAGAATTTGTAGATGAACAAACTGAGGTTCAGTAACTTCCCAAGGCCCCGTTAGTAATAAATGACAAGATTAAGACTAAAAGCTGGCCTTCTAACATAGAGTTTCTTTTTTTTTTTTTTTAATTTTACTCCCAGTACCTTTTTTTTAAATTATTATACTTTAAGTTTTAGGGTACATGTGCATAATGTGCAGGTTTCTTACATATGTATACATATGCCATATTGGTGTGCTGCACCCATTAACTCGTCATTTAACATTAAGTATATCTCCTAATGCTATCCCTCCCCACTCCCCTCACCCCACAACAGGCCCCAATGTGTGATGTTCCCCTTCTTGTGTCCATGTGTTCTCATTGTTCAATTCCCACCTATAAGTGAGAACATGCGGTGTTTGGTTTTTTGTCCTTGCGATAGTTTGCTGAGAATGATGGTTTCCAGCTTCATCCATGTCCCTACGAAGGACATGAACTCATCATTTTTTATTATTCACAATAGCAAAGACTTGGAACCAACCCAAATGTCCAACAATGATAGGCTGCTTTAAGAAAATGTGGCACATATACACCATGGAATACTATGCAGCCATAACGCAGAGTTTCTAACCCTGTTCCCTCCGTTCATGGCTTCCTCTTGTCTGGCAATCCTGAGACCGCTGGATGAGGTCGTAACTGGTCGGGTGGCATGCTGCCCACCATCTCACTTGGGAAAGGGGGAGGGCAGGCCATGGCCTCATGCTATTGCCTAACCCACTGAGTGTATTGTTTTCTTATCTCAGAACCAAAATAAGCCACCTGAGTCTTGAAGACATGAGCAGCTGGGCAGTTTTAATCAATGCAGATTAATCCTACTGCATTAAACAATGCCAGCCTTCTTACAGGAGGCAATGCCTCCTTTTCTGTGTGAATGGTAGATTTGCATTCTGAGTCACCTTACTCACCCTTAACAAATTGCAAACAAGTGTATGGCAGAGCCCCCCTCACTGTGTAGTTTGTGGTGTTCACACCTATGACCTTGCTCCATCCAAGTGTCCATCAGTAGCTCAAGGCCTTGAGACAATACTAATGAATGAAGTCACTGATATTCCTGAAAACAGCAGCAGCTTTGGAATTGGACATTATTCTCCTGGACTCCAAGTCACTATGAACTTCTGAGAGTACCCTGAGTGGTTGCCTAGCAGATGAGAAGTTCCACCTGATGGCAGGTGTCCCAAAGTATGGCCATCTGTGGCTCATTCCTATTTGACCTGGTGAAGACATCAATTCATAACAGGTAGAGGGAGGCTGTAACAGGGGGCTGTAGGAGCAGACACAGGTTTCCATTTTACTCAGTACAGAAAGGGGTTGCAATTTTCACAAGTGTTGAACAAGGATAGGTGATGGATTACACACAGAAGTAATAGAAAGAATTGACAGTCATTACCAAGCACCAATCTTTTAGATCCATCAGCTCTCTCATAATCTTCTCAACAGATCTTGAGGTAGGTCCAATTCTTATTCCTATTTTACTTGAGAAAATTAAGCACAGAAAGGTTAATAACTTCCACAGTAATGTGTAGCTATTTAGTGGCACAACCAGGATTTTGACTCCATCTACATAACCCAAATCTTGTACACTTTCTACTATTATCGTCCATCTTGTTCAAGTGAAAACAAATGCCAGAACCTCAAATTAAATGCACCTAGTCAGGAACAACTGGCTTTACATACTCAAAAATGTGGAGGAAAAAATGGGTTATCATACATAGAGGTGGGGAAAGAACTAGCTGGAGGTAATGTTTCATGAAGCTCCTCTAACGTGTTTGCTTAGCTTAGGAGTTGGGTTTCAGTGGTTTGCTTCTTGTTACAGAAGAAAATCCCCAAAAAACATAAAATAACTTGTAATTTAAAAAGCATTTACCAGACACCTATTTCATGCAAAGCAGGACAGAAGAAAGTACTGCAATTTTAATATTGTTCTATACCTCGGCATGATCATGCTTAATTTTCCTCTCAGTGTCCTATTCTGGAAGCAAATTCTTTCAGGTTCTGACTTGTTCAAAACTATGAAAGTCCTGTCTATACAGAAGGTAGAATGATAGACCCTGAGGTTTGGGAATAGAGATGAGTGAGGCATCCCAAGTCTCCAAGTAGCTTACAGTTTGATAGAGGGAAGACCAGCATGCACCTGAGTAACGCAATAGATGAAGGGAAGAAGAGCAAGATGTCAAGAGGGGAAGGATGGAGAATTGAGGAGGCCTTACATTCTCAACAAGCCATACATTCTAAACAATTGTGGTGTTATAACTGATGTCATGATGTCATGGAAACAAAATGGCTTCACGGCGATCCAGGGTTGAATCCTAGCTCCATGTCCAAGGAGCCCTGTTACCTAGTAGCTCTATGACTTTCGTGAAGTTAGTTAACTTCTCTGAACCTCTGTTTCCTCATCTGTAAAATAATATATGTACCTCAGAACTTTCTTAGGAAAAATAATCTATTTTTTTAAGTATGTAGTACAGATCCTAGCTCATTGCAGGTGCTCAGTAAACATGAATTCCACATTGGATGATATAAAGTTTGAAGCATTTGAAAATTTCATTCAAATGTTCTCCTGAGGCTTGGAATCAAGACAATGTTATGAATTTGACTGAAAAATGTTCCAAAGGGACAGGCATAGATATGAGTAAAACATTCGAGGAAGAGAGAATTAATATTTAATGGATATGGTAGTGTTAGGTTTTTCTGTTTTAACTTGTTGAGAAATACAATTTCAGTACTTCTATAAAACATAAAGACTTACATTTCACAATTTGTGTAGCAGGTTTCCTATTTACTTCTAGAGCATTTCTAACTATAAACTTGTTTATCTCCAAGAAGTTGGAGACAGAGCTTTGCCACCACAGACACACCATTTATATTTATAAACCCAGATCTTACTAGTTTTACTGTGTGAAATTTCTTGTGTTTATGTTTAGTTTTCAAAGAAAAGTAGCAAAGAGACAGATAAGCACCTCTGACACAGGATTTACATTAAGATGACTGTCAAAGTAGGAAAGATGAAAACAGGAAAGATTCCAATTAAGGCAAATGCAGTATAAATCATTCATATTGGGGACTTTTAACACCGTAGAATGTCATGCAGTCAAAACATTTCGAAAGCATGGCAGAAAACATTTTGGGTATCTAATAAGCCATACTGTAAGGCAAATATAATTTATTATTAAGGCAAGTATCCTATTGTGTTATAAAAAATGTGGCAGCTACAAGAGCGTAACAAAGTGTTGATTGTATATAGATGAAATGTCAGAATTGTTTCCAATGTACGACATGATTTTGATGGAGAGATCCTAGAGAACAATAAAAATAGCAGAAGAATTTGGAAGTGGTACTGATTTGACAGAAATAAAGCCTTGGAATTAGAATATTTAGTTTTGAAAAAAGTAGTACTAGGGGAGATGCATGTTCATCTTTCTTATTGCAAAGACATAAAAATGAAAATGGACAATTTCAGTACCTGGAGCCATTTTATAACTGAATTCATCTAGGTATTCTACTCCCTCATTTATTTTTTATTCACTCAAAAGTTTATTGAGCATCTCAGACACTATGTTAGGAAAAGGAAGTTCCAAGAAGAATGAAAAATATTTCCTGCCCTCAGAGGGCTCAGTCTAATGGAAGATGAACAACTGTACAAATAACCGCAAGTTGGTGTGATGCATACAATGAAGTGGCAAAGTGATTAAATGAGGGTTGGAACTTGCACAGAGTTAGATGTTTAAGAAGGGGCAGCTGGAAGGTGGGATCTCCTGCTTTTATCATGGGTAGTAAAGTCATCAAAGGTATAAAGGAGAGTGTCCCATCTCTCTAGATGGGAGATTTAGTGGTACTCAGAGGTGACATGTAGTATTTATCAAGTGGCAATGTAAAGCATGGATCAGAAAAAATTAAGAGTTCTTGATCTGTGTTCCAGACAAGGCCATTTTCTTCTCTGGGAAATGCTATTAGAGGCTGTATGATTTTTGTGCAAAGGTTTGACCAGTAGTTCCACTTCTGGTGTTCTACTAACCTGCTGTCAACATGCACACATACACCAAGATCCCTGTTTATGATAGCAAAAAGCTGGACAAACCTGAATATCTAATGATAAGGGAGTTGTTCAATACAGTCTAAACTATGGAATAGAGTATTAAGAGTGTTAAGAAAAATGATATTTATGTATTTGGTAGAAGGCAGGAAAATATCCAAATTACACTATTAAAAACGGGGAAAAAGTCTTAATACAATAAATAGCTATGGTCTTGTTTGCATGGGTATGTGTGTATGTACACACACAGCTATCCACAAACACAGACATATATATCCAGCACACAACCATACATGTACCACTAGGGTAAGCTGTAGGGAAAGAGAGCAGTGAGAGAGAAGGTAAGGGAAGGCAGAAGAGACGAGAGCCTCTCAATTTTTATCCTGTGTTTTTCTATATATTTCAAAATTTTCAACATCCATAGACTTCATTTTGTAATTTAAAAAAGAAATGAGATAATGCCCATGAAGCATTGAGCATATTGTCTGCCATGTGGCCAGCAATAAATGTTAATTGACTCTTCCAAGGTGGCAAGAAAATACGACTTGCTCAAAATGATTTAAATCTGCATACAGTATCATATCTTTATTTTTTTAATTTTAAATAAAGACAGAGTCTCTCTTTGTCACCCAAGCTGGAGTGCCGTGGTGAGATCATAAGTCACTGAAATCCTGGGCTCAAGTGATTCTCCTGCCTCAATCTCCCAAATAGCTGGGACTATATGTGTGTGTCACCACGCCTGGCCTGCATACAGTATCATATTGATGTTTATAAATAATTGTTTTATCTCGCTATAAAATGAAATACATTTTCCTAAATTATAATCAATAGATCTTTACCTTAAATATGTTGTTAAATATGTGTTCTGCTTATTTAATCATTTAGGACTTAATTATTCAAAGCTAAGCATGAGCAGGAAGCCTTCCAAATCTGGATAATACCGGACTTTGCTTATGCACCAGAAATTTCCAGCCAACTATTATGGCTTTATCTGTTGTGTACTAAACTTGAGAAATATTTAAGATTCAGTTTATTTTCCTGTTATCTATTTATTTCTGAAAACTAAGGTCAAATCTTTTAGAGAAGCTATCCCTACATTAATCAATACATATCCAGTAAGTTGAAATGAAATTACATTTTATAGAACTTTTTCTTATAAAGAATTTGAAACACTCTGTAAGTAGATCATCTTTTATTATATTCATTCATCCTTGTTTTATTAAAGTTGTGAATAAATTGAATTGAAAATTAAATTGTTTTCTGAAATGTACTGATTTACTCTATTAAAATTCTTCATGGTGAGTTTCTTTGTAATTAAAAGAACCATTTATAATTTCAATTAACATTTTTAAGTTTATTTGTGGGTAAGTTAAGCCTGCTGAATTTTCTAAAGCAAGACATTGTTTTGCCAAGGAAATGATAGAAGTTTCTAGGTTATGATAAAATATATTGAAACATTAAAAGCCGTTTCTTTTTACATGTTCATTGTGTTAATAAGTACCTTAGAACCTATTCTTTCTGTATTTTTATTGGGTTGACATGCCAAAAATATTTTTTTTCTGTGAAACAATAGCAATGGTATAATATATAGATGTCTTTGATTTTTTTATACCCGTAATTTTTAATGTTTGAAAATTTCTAAAATTTGGCATGTGAGCAAAGCTATAGGACAAAATTGAGGTATGATCCCAAGTGGTCAAATTCTAGCAGACCCCCACCCCCTAACAAAACCGTTAAATTAAATGACATTTCTTACACAATTCATCACCAAACTCTTGATTGTCAGTTCTGTCAGGCTGAGAGTAACTAGAGTCTTTCCTCAATACCCCATTGAGTTGGGATTCCCATGGAGTTTTTGTTTCTTTGCTTTTTGTTTTTGAGGTAACTATAGATTCACATGCAGCTGTAAGAAATAACTACTTTACTCAGTTTCTCCCAATAGTAACATTTTGCAAAACTATTGCATATTATCATAACTAGGACATTCACACTGACACAATTCATCGATATTATTCAGATTTTCCCCAGTTGTGTGTGTGTGTGTGTGTGTGTGTTTTGTTCTGTGTAATTTTATCACACGTGCGGTTACCAATATCCACCACTACAGGCAAGATAGAGAACATTTCCATCACCACAAGGATACTTTACGTTGCCTGTTTATAACCACATCTACCTCCCTCCCTTCCTATGATCCCCCATCCTCCCTCTCCCAGCCCCCATGGACTTATTACAAGTTGGGAATTTGATGGTGGTGTGTTTTCTAGGTACCTTTTGGGAAATAACTGATTTATCATTTTCCTCTTATAAATGTCTGTGAATAAATAATAGTAAACAGGCATACCCTTGAGTTGTGCATCTCCCCATTGTTTGGCAAAGGAACCAACAACGTGGGTGAGGGGCTGCCTGGGCTGTGCAGCATTTCTAACTCTTGAAGGCATAGAGCCAAATTTGCTACCTTTGTTTTCATTCCCAGATTACGCTCGATTTGAGGCCAAAATCCATGACCTACGAGAGCAGATGATGAACCACAGCATGAGCTCCGGGTCCGGATCCCTGCGAACCAATCAGAAACGCTCCCTCTACGTCAGGTAGGCAATGGAGTATTTCTCTATCTGCACTTTGTGAGCAATTCAACTTGAGAAAACAAAGGCAACACCATGTAGCAACAGAACATGTGTCCTACTTAACCCATGTTCATCAGTACACTACTGAAAGACCTTATGTTTAAGCATTTGGAATAAATGTTTGAAATGTTATTAGATGAAATTAGTTAAAGGTGCCTGCTTTTATCAAGTTATTCTTAGGCAATGTTATGATCCAGGATAAAGTGCTCAGCATAGGTTGCAATAAAAATAATGAGAAGAAACACTTTCATTTCTAATAAATCTTAAATGGCATATGTGGACCAAACCCTTGGACATTTGCTTACCATCAGTGTGAAAAGAAAATATTCCTGTATTATCTCCTCACCTGCCTGATATTGCTTGCATTAACTTTATTTAGTGCATCAATTTAAAATCCACAGCATTCTTCTAAAGAGTTATGTGCTTTTCTCTAACAAGTTTTGGCAGAAAGACTTCCTTCTGTGTCATCTTGCTACCAATTTTTTTCTCAGACCATAAAATTACTTGTTCCTTGTCTGACAAAACTCATTAATTTACCAGAAAAAGATAAATGATTGATTGAATGTGAAATGCTTTCCAGTCTTTCATCCTAGTAGCTACCTCTTGAGTAAGATCCATCAACACTCAACTATAACATGCTCCTCTTCCAAGACAAGCTTCCTGTATTACTTCCAAACTTAATCAGTGATGACTGTACTTTTAAAAATATATAAGTACTAACAGGCAAAAGGAAGAAAGCGATGCCTAATTAACGGGCAACATGAGTCTATGTACCATATGGAAGAACCATGCCCATTCTTATTGTATTCTCTACTCCCCACTCTGGCCTGAATTCAATCTGACTCCAACTTGAGGTCATATCCTTCTTACCTGAAATTTTAGGCATGAAGTATATGTTATAGATACTAATTTACATACTTGAGTTGAACTTTTATTGTTGGTTCCACTTTGGCTCTAAAGTTTTGTGTGTATTTGGTATTCACAGCAGGGCTAAGAAGGGAGTGGGATTCTAGGAGGCACAGGTTCTCTCTCATAGGGCTTAATTTCCCGACTGAACTGATAAGCCTAGGGTCCCTTTTTATTCCAGGGAAGCCCTGAGATTAAGATAAACAAGTTATTAACCCTTCGAATTTGGCCAACTCCATTTCAAAAGATTATTTTGATACCCTTAATTGTAATCTGTGACTGTTCAGAAACACCCTAGAACATGTCTTTTAGTGACATTACAAATACGATGGAAAGTTAACAAGCTCCATTTGTGGTTCTTCTTCTCTCTTATGTTGTATTGCTGGTCTACATGCTACAAAATATTTTTAAATTTTGAAATGTTTTAGTCCCTGGTAGCAAATTGGAAGAAGTCAGCTGGGTTAATAGGATAGAACTAAATCAGTTAGTGTAACTGAAATGGTTATATAAAATAAAGCTCAGAGGGAAAATTACCAAGTATCTTATTAAGAGGTACAATGCATAAATTGTTCAGATACTAGAAGAAATTTGCTGAAATATATTGCTAATAGCTATTAAGTTGTGGAAGATTAAGAAAATTAAATGAAGTGATATGATATTATATAAAACTAATACACTTATTTGAAATAGTAGTAGATTCAAATCTTTATTCTCTAAAATCATAAATAAAAGTATAACATACAGAAGAGACAAAGACTTAGAGTAACAAAGTAATGGTTGGAGATTGTATTGAAAGGAGGAACCTCTTTTTAATGAGACTCAAAAATACTTGACACTTCATAAGAAAGTCCCCAAATGCATCAGAGAAATGCAAATCAAAACCACAGTGAGATACCATCTCACACCAGTTAGAATGGCCATCATTAAAAAATCAGGAAACAACAGGTGCTGGAGAGGATGTGGAGAAATAGGAACACTTTTACACTGTTGGTGGAACTGTAAACTAGTTCAACCATTGTGGAAGTCAGTGTGGCGATTCCTCAGGGATCTCGAACTAGAAATACCATTTGACCCAGCCATCCCATTACTGGGTATATACCCAAAGGACTATAAATCATGCTGCTATAAAGACACATGCACACGTATGTTTATTGCGGCACTATTCACAATAGCAAAGACTTGGAACCAACCCAAATGTCCAACAACAATAGACTGGATTAAGAAAATGTGGCACATATACACCATGGAATACTATGCAGCCATAAAAAATGATGAGTTCGTGTCCTTTGTAGGGACATGGATGAAACTGGAAAACATCATTCTCAGTAAACTATCGCAAGGACAAAAAACCAAACACCGCATGTTCTCACTCATAGGTGGGAATTGAACAATGAGAACTCATGGACACAGGAAGGGGAACATCACATTCCGGGGACTGTTGTGGGGTGGGGGGTGGGGGGGCGGGGACAGCATTAGGAGATATACCTAATGCTAAATGACGAGTTAATGGGTGCAGGAAATCAACATGGCACATGGATACATATGTAACAAACCTGCACATTGTGCACATGTACCCTAAAACCTAAAGTATAATAAAAAAAAAAAAAGAAAGTCCCCAAATGAAATCTCTGTAATATAAAAATATGATATTTAGTTTCCAAATGTTCAATTATTGCTACTTATTTTTTACCTAGAAGGCTGACTTTAACATCTAAATGACTCTAAGAGACACAGAATTAGAAGAAATATGGGCCATGCATATAGTCATATCAGCGAATCAGAAAGAAAGAACTTACAAGAGCCCCCTGGCCTTAATCTCATGAAAAGTGATAAAACAAACCAAAAAAAAAAAAAAAAAAGCAAGAAGCAAGGCCTAAGTGAAATTCTTACCAAAAAGGATTCAACAAGTTTGTACTTTGTACTTTTTTTAATACTAATTTTGGCTACAGGATCTTCATACAGATGCTTGCTTTGTCTAGAGTGCTGGTATAGGACCATGGTCAGTTGTGCTTATTTTAGAAAGTCAACTGCTTGCTCTCTCAGAATAAATTACTAGCAGGGTTTCTCTGATTATATAAATATAAGAGGATGTCTCAAATCTGAGAATAACATCCTGAAAATGGTGTTATTCTCCTCACTTTGCTTAGCTTTATGTAATTCTAGGGCTAGAAGGAACCTTAGCTATCATTGGGCCCTCTGCTTAATTTACAGAAGAGGAAACTGAGGCCCGAGGAGAACAGAGACAGAGACTTGCTTGGGATCCCACAGCTATTTGTGGCAGAATCAGCTCTCCTACCCCTAGTCCCATACTTCTTCCCACATCACTCTGCCTCCCTAAGGGCTTAGTTTATGTGGTGTCAGCTGTTGAATACACTTTAGCTGTGATTCCCAATCTGCTTCTGTCAGCACAGTGCTGGACTCTTTGATTAAGGAATAAGGAGAGGAGAAATTCTAACACAAATGTCTTTGGGGTTTTTGAACAGGATAAACTGTGCTGTAGGATTGTGGGATTTCTTTGGTATTATTTATAGTTTTCTATGAAGCCAAAACCTAAATCAGAAAGCAAGCACCTTCTTTGTTCTGTGAGAAACAATTTAGCTGACTTAGTAAAATATTTGCTTGCACCGAAAAACCATTCTTCCCCTTGGATTTACCTCCCATACCCTACACACACACACACACACACACACGCATGTTCACACGCATGCTCCCAACTCTAGCCCTGGTCCTGGTGGTGTCAGAGGGAATGTACCTTCCTGGGGTCTTGCAGAAGCTGCCTTTATTTCCCCACTAGCAATGATCTTCCCAGGTGGTAGCAATTTGTTTACCTGAAATTTTGAAGGGAGTGGTAAACAGCACTCTCTGAGCCAGGCAGTATTTTAAACATGAGCCAACCCTCTCTATTTTCTAATCTAGTTATAATTTTTTTCCTTTAATCTTTTGTGTGAAGTGCTTGAAGTACTTTAGTGGTGCTGTGCAAGTGGAATTGATTATTGCTAATGTTAACTGTTCATGTTCTATGGGAAAGATTTGCGTATGTTTGATTTAATATGCTACTTGTATATTTCCTGCATTGTGAAACACATAGCAGTAAGATATTGTGAAACATGTAGTTCATTTAAAAGTAAATAAAGTTACAAATATGAATAAAATGTTTTTCAAAATGCTGCCCAATTCTTCAAACATAGATGCATTTAGGCTCCTGAGCTACTGGAATATGAATTTTATTGCATGTATTTTGAGTCTCTCGTTCACTGCCTTGGAGGAGTGAGTTTATGAGCTCATGAAGATCTCCCTACCTCTAAAATATCCTTTTCTCTTCTTATCTATTAGCTGATAAAAACTGGTATGATAAAGAAAGAACAAGCTTTTTCCTGCTACTAACAGGGATGTACCTTTTGTATAAATGCTACTAGGAGAAGCCAAAGATATAGGGGATTAAATTTATACAAAAGTGCAAATTTCTAAAGAACAATCCTTTGTTTTGATAAAAGGAAAGTTAGAGTACCCAGGATGCTGGGAGAATGGGGAGGGCAAGGAAAAAAAGCAAATCATTCCACCAAGGGGAAGGAGAAAAAGGTCACAGAAAGAACGTAAAAGAAAAACTCAGCCCTGTTCACTTGTTAATAAAAGATATCGATTTTGAGAGTTCAAGCAAATAACCTCTGAGTTTTGAATGTGGACTTAAGAAACAGTTGCTGTGATTTATTCAGACCGTCGTCAAACATTTTTTGAGTGTATATTATGTGCCAGGACCTATAATGGACACTGAGGACGCAGCAGTAACCGTCATGTTTCCTGTCTGCAAAACACTTATGTCTGCTGGGGAAGACAGACGAAGGGAAGATAATTAAATGCAATGTTATATGAAAAGATCTGTTAGCTATAGAAAGGCCTGGAATGTTGATTGCTTCCATGGAAGGATATCTAAATAATTCCTGAAGCTCTTATATGAGGTAACCAAGAGCCTTTCAAATATTTAGAAGCAAAGTAAGAAGTACATTATTTATCCTGACCCAGTAAATACATACACACATAAAACAGAAAGAACATTTTTGTTAAATAGTAGTAACACTTTTTGTATACACTGTACTTTGTTATTTTCCATTCTGTTTCTGTCCTTTTTAAAAAATGGACATCATAGCTCATTAACTTGATTTAATAACTCACTAATGGTCATGATTTATGGCTTACAGATGGAGTAGACAAGAGGGAACATTCCAGGCAGATAACATGGTACACAGACAAACAAAAGAGAGTGTCTTTACTACCTTATATTAAACATATTGGGGATCCTTAGACACTTGGTGTTGTAGCCAACTTGGAAGGCAGTTATCCCTGACACAGATGAGGAAGTAGAAATAGAGGGAAGAATTTGTCAGACATTTTCTATGGATCAACCATTATTCTATTGTTTTACATGTGTTATCCCATAGAATTCTCCCCAAAACCCTATGATTCAGGGAATATTGCCTCCATTTTATAGATGAAGAAACTGAAACTCGGAGAAGTTAAATGATTCCCCCAAGATCACATAGCTAGACAACATGAGCATGGACATTCAGATCCTATTTGTGAGACATTGCAGAGCAGCATTTAAGCACACAGTTGCTAGATTCTGCCAGATAGAAAAACATGTGAATCATGGTTCTGCCACATCCTAGCTCTGTGACCACAGATGAATCAGTCTCTCTGGGCTTACTTTCTTTGTCTGTGAAGATGAGTATAGTAATAGGATACCATAAAGTGGTTGTGAGGATTAAATAAAATAGTGAATTTAGATATCTGGCACATGGGAAGTAGTTGATAAATGTTGGTAATATTCATCATTTATTATGAAGCCACCTTTTCCCTGTCAGACAGAGAGACCACAGAATTGGTTGTGACTCAGACGCTGTTTTCTCAGCAGTGAGATAAGCCTTTCTCATCCCATTGCTTGCCTTCAGCAAAGGAAGAAGGACAGACTTTCTGATGACTTTTAGATTTTTGCTCTTCTGGACCCCATGAAGGCTGAAGGAGATGGCCAGCATTCCATGGCTCCAGAATGCTCAGCTCTGTCAACTCATCAGCATTTCTCATCCAAACAAGGCTCTACCCAGAGGTAGAACCTGAAAAGAATTCAGTAGAAGCCACATGATAGAAAGAATCACTGCATATACAGTAGCCATTCCAAGTCTTCATATATGTTATCAGTCTTCCTAACCACATGATTTCTTCTATTTCCCCTCGGCATTCTTCACCCCTTTCCAGCCCTCTGCTCATAGTTTCGTTCTGAATTTCAAAGTCTTATTTCTTTTACAGTGGTTCTAAGTCTATACGTTACTCAAAGTTGCTATTACCTGAGAAAGTTTTTGCCTCAAAGGCTATGTAATATGACAAACCCACTCAGGTCAGATTCTTGCCCCTCATTTAACCTAAGGCATTCATACATTGATTCCTTCATGCCTTGATTCTTTCATTCAATAAATATGGTGTTTGTACTTACTTGCAGTGTACCAGTCTGTAGTAGATGTTAAGGGCACTGTGATGAATAAGACCACAGAACCCCTTTCCTCAAGTTTCTCACAGTCTAGATCTATAGGCAATCCAAATAGTATGCAGACCATTATGGTAATTCATTTTCTGATACCCCATGTGTTATGTGCCTTGCAATTATTATCCTATTTTGATTTTTACAACATGCCTATTGACTTCCTGAAGTGAAATTTGCCCAGAAGACCACTAATATTAGAAACTCCTGCCTGATTGCCCTGGCCAGAACTTCCAGCACTGTGTTGAGTAGGAGTGGTGAGAGAGGGCATCCCTGTCTTATGCCAGTTTTCAAAGGGAATGCTTCCAGTTTTTGCCCATTCAGTATGATATTGGCTGTGGGTTTGTCATAGATAGCTCTTATTATTTTGAGATACGTCCCATCAATACCTAATTTATTGAGAGTTTTTAGCATGAAGCGTTGTTGAATTTTGTCAAAGGCCTTTTATGCATCTATTGAGATAATCATGTGGTTTTTGTCTTTGGTTCTGTTTATATGCTGGATTACATTTATTGATTTGCGTATGTTGAACCAGCCTTGCATCCCAGGGATGAAGCCCACTTGATCATGGTGTATAAGCTTTTTGATGTGCTGCTGGATTCGGTGTGCCAGTATCCTGTTAAGATAGTGACTACTCTGGTCCTTGTTAAGCATTTATGATAAAGTGTTTTGAAATGAATCAATAGTATTCAATACTGGACCTGCAAATCCCAGTAATGTCTTGATGTTTCATAGCTCTACTGCTTTGTGCCACAGTGCTTGGCACAAAGAATTCTCCTTAGGAAACATTTGTTAAATGAATTAATTCCAAGACTATCTTTCCTATACAAATGTGAGAGAAAATATTAAAATATAAGCCAAGGTATTTGAACAATCCTATGGAAATCCAATACCAGCTGAGCTGACACCAAGTGCATCGAGTCTGGTCGTATCCTCAGGATGCAGGCTTTACCTGCTGCTACTGGGGTTTCCAGAAAATATGTGGCGCTGCAAGGCCTTTCAGGCTGTTTCATTTGTTTGCTAAACTGTGTGACAAACTCTTTAAATTGGGACCTAATTTAATAGTGAATTTAGACAAGTACGCACAGCCCATACCCTCTTAGTGAGAGAACTTGAAGTAAGGGAAGGGCCCAGGGTCAACGTCATTCTCAACACAGTTAGTCTTTCTATTCCTGGGAACTAAGGCTTGAAGTTCTGTCAAGGGCAGTCTCAAGAAAACACATTCCATCCTAGACATTTCGCCTTTGAGCTTTTATTCTGGGGGAAGGGTGTTCCCACCTGATTGATTTTGGTGGGAGGGAAAAGCTACATCATCATGTAGGTAAGACACCGTGGTCATTTATTTTTCTCTATAGTAGCAAACATATCTTTTCACTCTACTTCCTGCCCCATTTAACTGCTGGTTACTATCCTGGGGATGATAAAGAAGAGTGTGGAATGGCAGGATTCTTCACTCCAGTGGTACAAACTGCTTCCAGCTTCACTTAGCAATGGATTTCTTGAAAACATTGAAGGCAAAGCCCTAAAATCTGTGGACCGTGTCATAAGTCACATTTTTGTCTTCTTCCCCTCCAATCTTGGACCCAACATGTTAGCTGTTTCCCAGAGAACATGCCACAGTCAGCTGTGTGCACCCCCCTGCCCAGTACTTGGCACAGGGCTAGCTGACAGTGGTATTTTTATTGCACACATTCATTTCCTCATAATTCTTATTTAGCAACATCATTAGTTATTCACTTAGAAACAGATTGACTATGATATGTTGCAGCAGAATAGGAAATAGAAACTTCTTGAATTCAGAATTACTTTTCCCTCTTAAAATCTTAGTGGGGGCAAAGGTAACTGGAAGGGGAACATAATCAGGTACCTGAAACAGTTTAACAGGATGAAGCAGGAAGTCTGGACAGAGTCTAGACTTGTAAGGACACTGGTTAAATTCATATTGATGATATAAGTTCTGTTTTATACTTTGTACTGATTTCCTCCAAGTAGATCTGGCTTCTCATCCGGAATTCATAACTTATCATTATGGATAATGATAGTTGTGCAGAGCTTATTGTTTGCTAAAACTGGAGTGTCGTATTTATAAAATGGATATAGTACCTAGTTCACAGGCTTGTTGTTAGGATGACGTTAAACTGAATGTATGAAGGAGGCTGCTATATGGGACTTGTTAGGCAAAGGGGAGTTCCTTTTATTGCATCAAATACTTACAGCCTGCCTCCTAAACTGGTGCCTTCTTTAAAGCAGAATAGATTTTGATTCTTCTTTTATATTTTGAGACCCATTAGCATAATGCTTACTCTTTTAGGGATTTGCATTTTTAGTTGTATCCTTAATTGTGGAATAAAAGGCTTTGTCTTTAGGCAGCTAATTTTATGCCAGAAATAGAAAGAAGGAGGAGTTATTGTGGATCTGGGAGTTTCCTCTTTCCCCTGCAATCATAGGCTACCTGATTTTAAAAGGTTTTTAATTTTTATATTTCTGTAGGAAGAGGGACAAAACTATCATGAGTGACTCTTCCATTGACCATCATGTTTTCCTCCATTCTTCTACTTCAAGGTCTAGAATCCAGATCTCATTACTGTTAATGGTTGGCCTGTCATTAATTGATTCATCCAGAAAACCTTTTCTGAGGCACAGACATCTACCTCATACTCTGCTAGACTCTGGAAATAAAAATATTAATAAAACTTCTTTTCTGCCATTAAGGAGACCACGGATCATTCCTACAACCTAGATTCTGCTTACCTCCCCACTAATCCCGTGGTAATCTTATTTCCAGAAATCTCTCATCTCCACAGGAGGTACTTTGCCTCATAACCCAAAATGACTACTTTCTAGAACAAACCTGACAGCTCTAGCTAAAAAGGAGAACAGAACAGTAAAAAGTAAGACACAGAATGCTCACAGGAGGATAGGTGAGAGGGGAGGGCATGAAAAAATTGAGGGAGCTTCCCTCTTCCCCCTGCCCAACTGCCAATCATGTAGGTTAGGTTAGTTTCAAGGGAACAAAGAAATAGACATAAATCACTTGTCCTTAAGTCTTGGTGTTTGAACAGTGTCTGACACTTCTTTAAATTAACTTTCAATACTTGTGGAATGAACTTTTTGATTAGCAGTTAAAGATGATGATTAAATAGAAAACGGTATTAAGAGAGCCACCAATGATCACTGGAGTCAAGCACATGCTCCTCTGTTTTCCTGTGGACTACATAAACAGCTCTCCTCCAGTTTTCACGTGCTCTTTCCTGTCTGTTGACTCATCTGCCCCCTCCATTGGACTGTCAGTATTTCGAAGATGGAGATTTCATCTCCTTAAATTCTGCATCTGGACAGTCTGGCATATAGTAACTGCTGAATCAATTAAAATGAATGGATTACAGATGTCACTAAATTGGAGAGGGTTTAACTGTATTTAACATTTTACCTAATTGTGTCATGGCTTGCAAATGGTTTACTGACTAGGCTTCTTGCCCCTTGTTAATCAAATTAATATGCAACTCTATTTGGTAATCATCTCAGATTAAATTTTCAAAAATTATTTAACCAGAGTCACTATTCTTATATCAAATAAAATAGACTTTAAACCAATAACAGAAAAAAAAAAGATAAAGAAGGATAGTACACAATGATAAAGAGTTCAGTGCAACAAGAAGACTTAACTATCTTAAATATATACACACCCGACATTGGAGCACCCAGACTCATAAAACCTTCTAGACCTATGAAAAGACTTAGTCACGCAATAATAGTTAGTTGGAGACTTCAACACCCCATTGACAGCATTAGATCATAGATGCAGAAAAACTAACAAAGAAATTCTAGACTTAGATTTGACTTAAATTTAATTCTTGACTTCAATGTGACTGAACCAATTGGACAGCTACAGAATACTCCACCCATCAAACACAGGATATACATTCTTCTGATATGCATATGGAACATATTATAAGATTAACCACAAGTTTAGCCATAAAGTGATTCTCAATAAATTCAAAAAAATTGAGATCTTACCAACCATACTTTCAGACCACAGTGGAATAAAAATAGTAATTACTACCAGGAAGATCTTTCAAAACTACACGATTACATGGCAATTAAACAACTTGCTCCTGAATGGCTTTTGGGTAAACAGCAAAATTAATGCAGAAATAAAAAAAATTTTGAAATAAATGAAATCAGAAATACAATATACAAAAATCTCTGGGATGCAACAAAAGCAATGTTAAGAGGAAAGCTTATAGCACTAAATGCCTACATCAAAAATTTAGAAAGATCTCAAATTAAAGATCTAAATATACATCTAGAGGAACTAGAAAACAAGAACAAACCCCAAAGCTAGCAGAAGAAAAAAAATAACTAAAATCGGAGAAAAACTGAACAAAATTGAGACTCCAAAATCCATATAAAGAATCAACAAAACCAAAAGTTGTTTCTTTGAACCAATAAATAAGATCAGTAGACCACTAGCTAGTTAACGAAGAAAAAAAAAAAAGAGAAGATCCAAATAAGCATAATCAGAAACGACATAGGTGACATTACAACTGATCCCACAGAAATACAAAAGATCCTCAGAGACTATTATGAATGCTTCTGTGCATACAAACTAGAAAGTTAGAGGAAATGGATAAAGTCTTCAAAACACACAACCTCTAAGACTGAATCAGAAAAAATTGAAACACTGAACAGAATGATATTGAATTCTTAAATTGAATCAGTAATTAAAAACCTAGCAACCACAAAAAGCCCTGGACCAGATGGATTCACAGCCAAATTCTATCAAATGTGCAAAGAAGAGCTGATAACCAATTCTTCTGAAACTATTCCAAAAAACTGAGCAGGGACTCTTCCCTATCTCATTTGAGAAAGCCATTGTCACCCTGATACCAAAACCTGACAAAGATACAGCAAAAAAGAAAAAAAAAAAAAAAAGGAAAGAAAGAAAATCACAGGACTATATCCCTAATGAACATAGACCCAAAGTCCTCAACAAAATCCTAGCAAATCAAATCCAGCAACACATCAAAAAGTTAATTCACCACCATCAAGTAGGCTTCATTCCTGGGATGCAAGGTTGGTTCAATATATGCAAAGCAATAAATGTGATTCACCACATAAAGAGAATTAAAAACAAAAACCAAATGATGATCTCAATAGACATGGAAAAACTTTAAAGTTCAATATTCCTTTATGATAAAAACCCTCAACAAACTAGGCATAGAAGAAACATACCTCAAAATAATAAGTGCCATCTATGACAAACCCACAGCCAACATCATAGTGAAAAGGCAAAAGCTGGAAGCATTCCTCTTAAGGACAGGAAAAAGACAGGGAAGCCCATTCTTACCACTCCTATTCAACATAGTACTGGAAGGCCTAGCCAGAGTAATCAGGCATGAGAAAGAAATAAAAGGCATCCAAATAGGAAAAGAAGAAGCCAATTTATCTCTGCACTGAAAATGATTCTATACCTTGAAAACCCTAAAGACTCCACCAAAAGGCTCTTGGAGCTGATGAATGGCTTCAATGAAGTTTCAGAATACAAAATCAATATACAAAAATGAGCAGCATTTCTGTAGTAGCACCAATAACATTCAAGCTGAGAGCCAAATAAAGAATGCAATTCCATTTACAATAGCCCAAAAAGAGTAAAAAACCTAGAAATACATCTAACCAAGGAGGTAAAAGATTTCTGCAAGGAGAACTACAAAACACTGTTAAAGAAGTTATAGACAACACAAATTTTAAAACACTCCATTCTCATTAATTGGAAGAATCAATATTGTCAAAATGGCCATACTGCCCAAAGCAATCTACAGATTCAACACTCTTACCATCAAACTACCAATGTCATTTTTCACAGACTTAGAAAAAAACACTCAAATTTATGTGGAACCAAAAAAGATCCTGAATAGCCAAACCAATTCTAAACAAAAAGAACAAAGCTGGAGGCATCACGTTACCCAACTTCAAACTATACTAACTAAAATGGCATGGTACTGGTACAAAAACAAATGCGTAGAACAATGGTACAGCAAAGAGAGCCCAGATAAAGCCACACATCTACGGCCATCTGATCTTCAACAAAGTTGACAAAAATAAGCGATGGAGAAAAGATTGTCTATACAATAAATGGTTCTAGATAGTGGTAGCCATATGCAGAATGAAAGTGGACCCTTACCTTGCACCATATGCAAAAATTAACTCAAGATGGATGAAATAATTAATCACTTATTTATTTATTTATTTTTGAGATAGGGTCTCACTTTGTCACCCAGGCTGGAGTGCAGTGGTGTGATCTCAGCTCACTGCAACCTCCCAGGTTCAAGTGATTCTCTCATGTCATCCTCCTGAGTAGCTGGGACTACAGATTCATGCTACCATGCATGACTAATTTTTGTATTTTTTGGTAGAGACAGGGTTTCACCATGTTGGACAGGCTGGTCACGAACTCCTGACCTCAACTAATCCACCCACCTCAGCCTCCCAAAGTGCTGAGATTATAGGCGTGAGCCACCATGCCTGGCTGGATTAGAGATTTAAATGTGAGACCTCAAACTATGGGAATCCTAGAAGATAACCTAGGGAATGCCATTCTGGACATTGGTCTTTGGAAATAATTTAGGACTAAGTTCTCAAAAACAATTGTAGCATAAACAAAAATTGACAAGTGGTACCTAATTAAACTAAAAAGCTTTTGCACAGCAAAAGAAACTATCAACAGAGTAAACAGACCACCTAAATGGGAGAAAATATTTGCAAACTATGCATCTGACAAAGGTCTAATATCCAGAATCTATGAGGAATTTAACTAATTCAAAAAGCAAAAAACGACCCCATTAAAAAGTGGGCAAAAAACATGAACAGACACTTCTCAAAAGAAGACACACAAGTGGTCAACAAACATATGAAAAATGTTCATCATCACGAATCCTCAGAAAAATGCAAATCAAAACTACAATGATATACCATCTCACACCACCCAGAATGGCTATTATTAAAAAAAAAATCAAAAAATAATAGATGCTGACAAGGCTGTGGAGAGGCAGACTAAGCCCCTTACATAGATTATTTTAATTCTGACAAAGCTCTGTATGATAGGTTTTATTATTATCTCCATTTCAGAGAAGAAATATTGAGATGAGATTTCAATTTTACTCATAAGAGACTAAACTGGGACTAGGACCTAAGCATGCTATTCTATTCCCCCTACCTATTGTTTCATACGGTTTTATTAAACAGTTGTCACATATTTAATTTTATTTGATACAATATGTTTGTACATAGGTTTGTTTATTTATTTATTTATTTATTTATTTATTTATTTATTTATTTTTGATACAGGGTCTTGCTCTGTCACCCAGGCTGGAGTGAGTGGCACAATCATGGCTCACTGCAGCCTCAACCTCCTAGGTTCAAGTTATCCTCCTACCTCCCTCTCAAGTAGCTGGGACTACAGGTGTGTGTCACCATGCCTGCTAATGTTTATTTTTTGTAGAGACAGGGTTTCCCTATTTTGCCCTGGCTGGTCTCAAACTCCTGGGCTCAAATGATCCTCTCACTTTGGCCTCCCAAAGTGCTGGGATTACAAGCATAAGCCAATGTGCCCAGCCTGTAAGTAGGCGTTATTTTTCCCATAGTTTTCAGACAAAGAATCTGAGATTCAGAATATTAAGCTATATGCTCTTTTCTCTAAGTATAAAATAGCACCGAGTCCTTGACTCAATCTTATCCTCTCTTTAAAGATGTGTAAACATAACTCACATATATATATTTCTAGTGTTTGCTTTGTGTTTTATGTACTGCCACATTGCATAGGACATGAGTTTTAATAGAACTACTTATACACTGTATTAAATGTCAAATGGACAGTTGAGTTTGAAGATGCCCAGAGCATATGGATTTGTGATTAAATTGAGAGAGTCCCTGATGAGTTGTGATCATTACAATTGTATGAGCCAGGTCCCTGCCTCTCTTCTTCCAGGATAGATTCTACAGCCAGCATAGCTCTATGCCTATAAATTCCCACATTAAAGAACACAGTTGAAGTGCCTATCACACAATGCCTTGCCCAGGACCTGCTACATAATTTGCAGGGGCCCGGTGCAAAATGAAAATGCCCAATTCTTGTTCACAAATTAATAGCAAAGCCGGACATGGTGGCTCACACCTGTAATCCCAGCATTTTGGGAGGACAGAGTGGGCAGATAACTTGAGGTCAAGAGTTCAAGACCAGCCTGGGCAACGTGGCAAAACCCCATCTCTACCAAAAACAAAACAAAACAACACAAAAATTAGCCTGGCGTGGTGGCGGACACCTGTAATCCCAGCTATTTGGGAGGCTAAGGCAGGAGAATCACTTGAGCCGTGGAGGTGGAGGTTGCAGTGAGCTGAGATCTTGCCACTGAACTCCAGCCTGGGTGACAGAGCAAGACTCTGTCTCAATCAATCAATCAATCAATCAAAATAAAAAATTAGTAGCAAGACAGTGAAAGCAGAGCATAATGCCAGATGTGGGACAGTGGAACACAGGTCTCATACCCATGAAGCCATTCCTGTTGACCCCCGACTTAGGACATTTCATTCAAAACTGAAAGCATGATTATTTTCCTTAATATGTAGTATAGTAGAGGTAAGAAACACAAAATCAGCACTGGGAACATTTTCAAGGATCCAGGCCTTATTCTTTTTCTAAAAGAGTATTTTATACATATTAAGCATATGCCTGCTTTTATGATATGTAGAAACATTTTCTTCCAGCCCTCTTCCTGCTTGAGAAACTACATTCCCACTTGCCCTAAACTGTCAAGGGTCCACTTTGAGTCATCTGTCTTCACTAAAGCAAATCTTTCAAAAGCTAAGTGGCATCATTTCACATTAATTTAGCACCTGCAGGACACTTTGGTCTTGTTCTGCAAAAGTTTCTGCCCCTTGGCCCTTCTCTTCAGGCCTAAATTTTAAAGAAAATGCATAAAAGTGCCTCAGATGACTTTGAAAAACAGTGGGACCAGTTCGATGCTTTTGTCCTCCCCATATGTCATTGCCAAAATTCAGAGGGTGCAAGATTCATAAATTCCCCTGACTGGCAACATTACAATTAAGAAAAAAAAATCATGGAGTTGATAGAGAATTGACAACTAAATTGCACCAAGTAAGAATTCTAAAAATAATAAACAAAAAGGCAAATTATAATATATATTTGAATTGGTTGCTTTTTAATATTGCCATCATTTTCTAGAAGAAAGGGCATTTTAATGCCAAAAGAAGCTTATGAACATAATCTAAGCATCAGAAAAAGTCCTCTAAATATTATAAATTTGTAGTTTTAAAACCTCACTAGATAGATCTCCATATTTTTTCTATCCATATAGTCTTACCTTATAGCTGAAAAAATTAAAGTAAGCATCATGATGACTAAGTTGTTTAATTCTTAATCTTGAGTATTTTGGATCTAAATCATTCTAAGATCCTTAAGAATGCATTTTTTTAACTTTGTCCTTTTCTTGACAAAGAAAGACATCTTTTAGATTTTCTTTTTCTTTGTGTACATATGCTTTCTTCATCTTTTATGCCATTTTCTCAATAAATAAGAAGCCCAGACCCATCTTCTGTGAAAAGCTGATGTTTTCAGTGATACTTATTAAAAGATAAAGAGGAATCTTTCATCATCAAAATTATTTTTCATTTTTAAAGTTGTCATTCTTTCTATATTTTAAAAACAGACCCACATTTTGACAGCTTTATTGAGATATAATTGATATGCAAAAAATTGTTTTATACATACAATTTTATGTGTTTAAAAAAACAGATTTTTTATATCATCACATTATATTATCTTTCATCATATTTTATAACATTGTATATTCTACATTGTTTCAAACCAGATTGCTTACCTCATGTACTTTTTCCCCTTAATTGTCTTAAAAGGCAGACATGTCCTTTCAAACTCAGGATTCCATACTTTTAGATATATATATAAAAAATACAATTATCTGATTTCACAGGTAACATAATGAGAAAATGTGGTGTGAACTGAGTAGAAGTTTGCAGCAAACAGGGTATTTAATAGCTTCTAATGCCCTCTAACATGAAAATCTAATTCTCATTTAAATTAACTTTGTAGCTCTTACTCTAGACAAACCTCTTTACCAGTTCCGGTGGCTTCTTTGGAGCCAGTTTCATCTTATTTTTTCTGTTAAGGAGGGTTCCTAGCCAATCATCAGGAAGGGGTCTCTGCTTGTGTTTCTGGTTGCTGTAAATCCAGATGAGTGGAGAGTTTCTCCACCTAAAAGGCCTATGCTGAATGAACACCATTGCTGGCTGTTCATAAGATAACTTTTCTCTCTTCCTAAAATTCTGTGTTCCTGCCCCTTTCCTCATAAATAGAGGCCCTCATGATACTTCCACCTCCACAACACACTCAAATCGTCTTCTGAGCCCTTAATTACATCATAGATTCAAGTATCCTGAGGATGAGGAGCTGGCAGTGAACATTTAATTCTCATAGTATCTATGAGGGAGCATCATTACTATCCCCATTTTACAGTTAATGAAACCAAGGTTAGAGAGCTTAAGTTATCACCCAAATTTACACAGCAAAGAAGGACAACATGATAAAAACTCAATTCTGTCCTATGCCAAATACCTGCTCTTAACCTTAATTTCCATGGCTTCTAGAAATACCACATTTTCTTAGATGTACTTGATTTCATATATGCTTTCTCATTCCTGTAGGTACTTAAAATTGTTCCAGCAAATTCTGTAAGTTTTGGGAAATATAGTCATCCAATATATAGTGCAACTCCCTCAGTAATAAATGAGGACATTAAAGATGGTCAGTGAGTAGATCTTTGACATGAAGTTATACTAGTTCATATGTAAACCATGGGATGCATTAGTTGATGATGCATCCTTAGCAAAGAGGCATGAGGTTTCCTGCTATGGGATGCTACATAGAGAGGATAAGAGGATTGCAGGATCTTCTGACTGCCTTAGAGCAAGTATGATGGAATGGATATGGGTTTAGGTTTTTCTTCAGTGAGTATTAATTATAAAATACTACATAGGATGCTGTCAGGGGTAAAAAGATGAATCAGACATGTCCTTGAGGATCCAGCTAAAGTTAGTTGCAAAAAAACAGAAGAAAATAATAAGCTATTATTGTGAACACAAATTCTGCTCCAGGACCTGACACCTATGCAGAGGGTGGGAAATAGGGGAGATTTGAGAAGCTAACTATGATGGAGTCTCTTGCAGTAGGTTCCAAACGTAAAGCTGTATTTTTTTTGTTGCTGTTATCTTTGGCAGTATATTTCCCCTCCATAGGAAGTATACACTACCATAGAATGAAATGTTAAGTCCTCTAGAATTCTAACTCAGTCAGCCATGCATTTATGAGTTCACAGCAGAGTGGAGTAGGCCAAAATCTTGGGTTCTGGAGTCAGAAATACCTGCACTTAAATCCTGGCTTGGCCACTTAGCACCTTTCTTATGACCTTAGTAACTTACTTCTTCTCCCTCTAGGCCTCCACTTTTTCCATAAAATAGGTAAAATAGAAATACTCATTTGAAGTTTATGAGGAATAACGTTTGTAAATCACCTAGCATCTTATACAAACTCTTTCAGAAATTAGAAAAGAGAGGGTAATTCCTAGCTTTTCACAATGTTAACATCACCGTGATACCGAAACATAACAAGGTCATTGTAAGAAAGGAAATGTATACTCCAATCTCCCTCATAAATATCAAATTAAAAATATAAAATATTAGCAAAATAAATCTAGTGATATATATTATATATCTAGTGATATATTTTATATATTAGATGACTATATTTCCCAAAACTTAGAATAATATTATCATGACCTGCTGGAAGTTATTACAGAAATGAAAGACCGCTTTAACATTAGAAAATCACAACATTAACAGAATGAAAGATAAGATTCAGATGATCATCTAAATATTATAGGAAAACAATTCAGTAAAATTCAAAACTCATCTGTGAACAAAAGTTCTTAGAAAACTTGAAAAATAATGGGCTTCCTAAATCTAATAAAAGGCAAACATTATACTTTTTTTTGAGACAGAGTCTCACTCCGTCACACACTCTGAAATGTAGTGCCAATATCTTGGCTCACTGCAACCTCTGCCTCCCCTATTCAAGTGATTCTCATGCCTCAGCCTCCTGAGTACCTGGGACTATAGGCATGCACCACCATGCTTGGCTAATTTTTGTATTTTTAGTAGAGATGGAGTTTCACTATGTTGGTCAGGCTGGTCTCTAACTCCTGGCCACAAGTGATCCTCCCAAAGTGCTGGGGTTACAGTTGTGAGCCAGGAAGCCAGCCTAAACACCATACTTAATAATGAAATTTTGGAAGCTTATTACCTGGAAGCAGGTATGAGACACCTTCTATCACTACTCTGCCCTTCTATCACTACTGCTATTAAATGGAGGTGCAAGAAAAAGTAAGATGATTGGAGGGAAAACAATAAAATGATCCTTATTTTCTGGTAACATAATTGTGTATGTTTAAAATTCAAAATAACTAGATAGACGGCTATAATTAAAAAGTAACTTTAGCAATTTTACTAAATAACAAGGTTAATATCAAAGTAATCAGTTGTATTTCCATATAACAATACTAAACAGTAAGAAAACTAAACATATCATTGACAGTAGGAGTGAAAAACATTAAAGTCATAGGAATAGAACTAACAAAAGAGCACCACTATACCAAAAAGCCACAAATGTTATTAAAAGAAGACACATAAATGTGGGGTATACCTTATTCATGAATAGGAAGATGCAATGTGGCAAAGATTGCAGTTCTCCCAAACTGATATATTGATTCACTGCAATTCCTATCAACATCTCAGAAGATATTTTTTATTTATTTGCTGGTGATGGTGGTAGATTTGACAACGTGATTCTAATATTAATATGGAAGTATAAAAGACCAACAATAGGCAAAACACAGAAAAATGAAGTCAGAGAATTTACATTATATGATGTTAGGATTTATTATGAGGTTACATAATTACAAGCAGTATGAAATTGGTATAAGTATAGACAAGTAGACCAATGGAATAAAATAGAGTGCAGAAACAATAACACACACATACAACCTCTTGATTTTATAACAAAAGTAAAATTGCTTTGAAGTGGAAAAAGATGATCTTTTTAGTAAATGACACTGCATCGATTGGATAGCCAACTTTTTTTAAAATGGCTCTTGACTCAACCTCACATTATACACAAAAATCTTTCTACATGGATTGTAGATAAAAATATAAAAAGTAAAACAATAAAAGTCTAGAAGATAATATTGAAAAATAACTTCATAAGTATATGATAGGCAAAGATTAAGTCTTAAACAGGCACAAAACATACTAATCATAAAGGAAAATGTTGATGAACTACATTAAAATACAAACCTCTCTTCATCTAAAGACACCATGAAGAGAATGGGGCAAGACAGAGCACAGGAAAAGATATTTGTAATCCAGACATCTGGAAACGAAATTTATCTTCAGAATATGTAAAGAGCAGCTACAAGTCATTGAGAAAAAAAAAAATTTTTTTTAATGGACAAAAGACTTGAACAGGCATTTCTTAAAAGAGGATATGTAAAACGGTCAATTCACATGAAATGGTGGTACTCCCAGAATGGCTAAAATTAAAGACTGTTCATACCAAGTGTTTGTGAACATGTGGAGAGTCTCAGACATTGCTCATGGGAAGTAAACCACCACATTGGAAGATTGTTTGTCATTATCTATCAGAGCCAAACATATACCCTATGATCTATCCTTAGGTATATACCCAATAGTAATGAGTACATGTGTTCAACAAAAATATATACAAGGATGTGCATGGCAGCATTGCTTGTAATAGCCTAAACCTGGGAATAACCAAATGTCCATCAACAATAGAATAGGTAAATAAATTGTGGCATATTTGAACAAAAGAATGATATACAACAATGAAAATCAATAATAACAGATAGGAATCTTGCAAATATAATATTGAGTGCAAGAAGCCAGACACACACACACACACACACACACACTACTATATGCATATTAGTTTTCTAGGCTGCTCTAGAAACAAATCACCACAAACTTAATGGCTTAAAAAAACATAATTTTTTTCTTGTAAATTTGTTTGAATTCACTGTAGATTCTGGATATTAGCCCTTTGTCAGATGAGCAGGTTGCAAAAATTTTCTCCCATTTTGTAGGTTGCCTGTTCACTCTGATGGTAGTTTCTTTTGCTGCGCAGAAGCTATTTAGTTTAATTAGATCCCATTTGTCAATTTTGGCTTTTGTTGCCATTGCTTTTGGTGTTTTAGACATGAAGTCCTTGCCCATGCCTATGTCCTGAATGGTATTGCCTAGGTTTTCTTCTAGGGTTTTTATGGTTTTAGGTCTAACATGTAAGTCTTTAATCCATCTTGAATTAATTTTTATATAAGGTGTAAGGAAGGGATCTAGTTTCAGCTTTCTACGTATGGCTAGCCAGTTTTCCCAGCACCATTTATTAAATAGGGAATCCTTATCCCATTGCTTGTTTTTGTCAGGTTTGTCAAAGATCAGATAGTTGTAGATATGCGGCATTATTTCTGAGGGCTCTGTTCTGTTCCATTGATCTATGTCTCTGTTTTGGTATCAGTACCATGCTGTTTTGGTTACTGTAGCCTTGTAGTATAGTTTGAAGTCAGGTAGCGTGATGCCTCCAGCTTTGTTCTTTTGGCTTAGGATTGACTTGGCGATGCGGGCTCTTTTTTGGTTCCATATGAACTTTAAAGTAGTTTTTTCCAATTCTGTGAAGAAAGTCATTGGCAGCTTGATGGGGATGGCATTGAATCTATAAATTACCTTGGGCAGTATGGCCAAGGTAATTTATTCCATGAGCATGGAATGTTCTTCCATTTGTTTGTATCCTCTTTTATTTCATTGAGCAGTGGTTTGTAGTTCTCCTTGAAGAGGTCCTTCACATCCCTTGTAAGTTGGATTCCTAGGTATTTTATTCTCTTTGAAGCAATTATGAATGGGAGTTCACTCATGATTTGGCTCTCTGTCTGTGATTGTACAAGAATGCTTGCAATTTTTGTACATGGATTTTGTATCCTGAGACTTTGCTGAAGTTGCTGATCAGCTTAAGGAGATTTTGGGCTGAGACAATGGGGTTTTCTAGCCAACCCAAATGTCCAACAATGATAGACTGGATTAAGAAAATGTGGCACATATACACCATGGAATACTATGCAGCCACAAAAAATGATGAGTTCATGTCCTTTGTAGGGACATGGATGAAACTGGAAACCATCATTCTCAGTAAACTATCGCAAGGACAAAAAACCAAACACTGCATGTTCTCACTCATAGGTGGGAATTGAACAATGAGAACACATGGACACAGGAAGGGGAACATCACACTCCCAGGACTGTTGTGGGATGGGGGAGGGGGGAGGGACAGCAGTAGGAGATATACCTAATGCTAAATGACGAGTTAATGGGTGCAGCACACCAACATGGCACATGGATACATATGTAACAAACGTGCACATTGTGCACATGTACCCTAAAACTTAAAGTATAATAATAATAAAAAAACATAATTATCATCTTACAGTTTTGTAGGTCAGAAGTCCACTGTGCATCTCACCAGATTAAAATCAAGGTATCCGCAGGCTGTGTTTCTTTCTGGAAGTTCTAGGGTAGAATCCAATTCCAGTTTATTTGAATTGTTGGCTGAATTCAATTCCACGCAGTTGTAAGACTAAAGTCCCTGTTATCTTGCTCCTGCCAGCCTAGGGCCATCCCCATCTAGAGGCTGCTGCATTCCATGGCTCGTGGCCCCCTTCTTCCATCTTTAAAACAATTGCAAGTTGAGTGCTTCTCATGTTGTATCTCTCTGACCCACTTGCGAAAGATATCTGCTTTTAAGGATTGATGTGATTAGATTGGATCCACCAAGGATAATCCAGGATAATCTCCACATTTCAAGTTTCTTAACCTTAATCACATCTGCAAAGTCTCTTTTGTTATGTAAGGGAACATATTACAGATTCCAGGGATTAGGGGTGAGGGTGTTATTCTGCTCACCACAATATGATTTATATAACATTCAAGAACAGGCAAAATGAACCCATGATGATAGAAGCCGAGAGCGATTATGACCCTTGGGTCATATTGCTAGAATAGGAATAATAGTATTCATTTTAATAAAGTGTTGTTGCAAGTATTATAGCCAACAGTAATGTCAATTGCCTTGTAAAGTGCCTGTCACAACATAGCCCTGTTATTTGTCATTTCTTGTTTCCTTTCCTTCTCCCAACTCCACCTTCATCATTTCACCTGTAATAATGCTGCGGTCAGGACTTCGATGCAGAATAAGATATTCTGAAGACTTGCAGACCCTCTGTAATGGTGCTTCCTAAACTTGCCTGGTAATGAATATTCCTCAGAAATGAAGACTTAAGCAAGAACCCCAGGTGCTACTTAGGTAAAAGCAAGTTTGGGAAACACTGCTTTTAGAAATTTGCTTATATGAAACACTGTTGAAAACACAAAGAAATGGTGAATGATCTGCCTTAGCTCCATGCAGAATACCACTTGCTACCCTTTTTAAGCCACCCAAAGCAAATCAGCTGTGCTATGCCATTGAAAAACAAGTACTTCTTAAAATATTGGACTAATCAGATAGGATTCTAGAACTTAATCTTTTGCTGGAAGTAGCAGTCTGTGGTTCTAAGGATCTAGCACAGAACCCAAACAGAAAGTTGCATAAATATTTGTTAAGTTCACTGAAATTAAAGACGGCATCTGGTTGGTTTGTTGTTGTTGTTGAGACAGGGTCTTGCTCTGTTGCCCAGGCTGGAGTGCAGTGGTATGATCACGGATCACTGTAGCCTCGACCTCCCCAGGCTCAGGTGATCTTCCCACCTCAGCCTCCCTACTAGCTGCAACTACAGGTACACACCACCAGGCTTGGCTAATTTTTGTATTTTTTGTAGAGATGGAGTTTGGCCATGTTGCCCAGGCTGGTTTCAAATTCCTGAGTGCAAGCACTCCACCCACCTTTGCCTCCCAAACTGCCGAGATTATAGGCATGATCCACCGCGCCCAGCTTGTTTTATTGTTTTTTTCTATTAAAGCACGCTGCAGTTGCCCATGTGCATGACTTCTTGAATGTGCTAAGAAAGAAATCTGGTAAAAAATTGAGTCTCTGTAACATTCATTTCTCATACTCAACCTCAAACTTTTTCATTCATTCATTTTGCAAACAACTGTTGATATCCCATATTGCAGACAATTAGACATGTCCAAGGAATACGAGGATAAAAGTACTCAGTCCTTGCTTTAGGGTACTCCCAGTGTAGTAGAGGGACCAATAATAAAAGAACCTCCAACTCCACCTCCCCACCGTACACTGAATTTAGAACTTACATTGATCAAGAGCGGGGAGCCACTGCCATTGTAAATCAGGTCTCAGCCTCTTTCCTGCTTTATCCAGTTCACGCTGGCTTTCTTTCCAGGGATGGGCCAAAAATCGCCTTGTTTACTAGCTGCCTCTCTGCTTTGTCTCATTGTGTCTCAACCTTAGCTCCAGGTAAGAAACACCTGTAGGGCTCTTAAAAACCCTGATGTCTCACCCCAGCCCAGTGGGAGTGGGTCCCCAGGCATTAGTGTTTTTAAAGCTTTGCAAGCGATCCCTGTATGCAGCAAAGTTGAGAACCACTATTTTTTCTTTCTTTTTTTGGTTTCTTTTCTTTTTAAAAAAATTATCTTTACTTCCTCAGCTCATGTTTAAGCTGAAAACAATCATTTCTTTAAAGTCTCAGATTTCTTGCACGGAAGTCTAGTGCAAACCTGCAGCTAGCTAATGGGAAGGCCAGTTCCTAAAATGACTTTCAATTTTAATCACATTTAACATTAGTTGACTCAGAATTTGGAAACCAACCTTGAATCTGATGCTACAATTTGCTAACACTTAGCAAAAATAGAACCCCCTGGTTCAAAAATAAATAACTTTGCAAAACAGATTGAAAAAGTTGGTAAGATTTCTTGAAAATCAGAGTTCTCACATTTACACTTTTATTTCCAGGGATGAAATGAACTGATTAGAAATTCTTAATTTTCATGAGGTCCCTTTGAAAATGTTCAGAGTGCAGGTGAGGGCCAAAGAACATATTGATAGTTTGAGTGTGCACATATGTGTGTGTGCACATGTGTATATAGCAATGACTGGGTTTGCAGTAAATTCAGGTACAACTAGGTTTACCCAATCCTCATTTCTGGTTCTGGTTCTTACTGCTCCACTCTTCCCAACTCCATAGTACACCGCTCCTCACTCCCCTTGCTGCCTGCCTCCATAGTTTGACCCTAATCCTAGCTTTTCTCCTCTGTGCTCTTGTTTACCCATGCCACTCCCCTGACTTAGGCTTAGCCTATCCCAGGCCTTTGCAATTGGTTGGCATGGAAACATTAGGCGAGCCTGCCTGGTAGGAGGGATGTTCTGTTTCCAAGTGAAAATGCAAAAGATTCAAGTGTGATTCGCTTCCAGCCATTTTAACCCTTCAGTTTCTCCATCTATTTAAAACATACCCACGGCTCTTGATCACCAAATAGGTAAAGAAGACTATTTTAACTTGGACTCTGCCTACCTCTGCACTCTCCTCTGCTGCTTCCCCTAAAAGCCCTGGGATGGAGCCTCAGGAAGCACTTTGTTCCTTCATTTCTCCTTTCCTTTGCACAGGCCCTTTCTTCATTCTGTATACTGTCTCTTCCTCCTTCCCATTCTGTTTATGGGGTTCTTAATGGTTTTTCAAGACTCCATTCAGGCACCATGCCTTCCTAGAGGCTTTCACCTCTGCACCTACTCTCATAGCACTTCCGTTATAATGGTTGTAGAAAACTCCAACATTAAGGGACTATTTTCCTCCCTAGATGGTGAGTTTATTAAAGGAGAGGCATGCTACTGTGAGGAGTATGTTTCTCATACTCCTGGGGTGAGATCTTATCTCTATTCATTACTAGAATTAAGATCTTGCACAAGTCACTTATCTTTTTAAGCCGCAGTTTTCTCATACCTGAAATGGAAATGATGGTACCTAATATGCCTACTATTTATCAGATGCTGCCTATGTTTTAGGCATTTTCTCATTTAATCTCATTTAATCCCTACACCAATTTGGTGAGAGATAAAACATTATTGACCTATTTTTACAATTAGGAAAATAGGGCTCAGAGTTGAGAAGCCTGTTCTAAATCACACAGCTCTTAGGTGGCAAAGCCAATAGTCAAGCCAAAATCTAACTCTGTTACTCTGCTCTAGTGCCTGTATATGCAAGTAAAGCACCTAGCCCTGTGCCTGCCCTTGGGGAGGGGGCAGGGACAGATAAACAAATGCACGGATGGAAGAATTAGTGATAAATTGCCTTGGAAAAAGTATGATCCTAAGCACTCCATGGGGATCCAAATGGAAAATTAAACTCCTTCCTCTAGTCTAAGCCTAATGTGCACCATTTCTCCAAGTGTGTGGTAAAGGTCAAGAATATAAGACTTCTATCACCCATGTTTATACCTGTGTGCTACTTCAAATGCATGCTTCCCTCCCGCTCAAACAGTTGCCCCCCCTTCAAAAGCAGCTAAAGGTAGACAGGCTCCTGGAGAACTGAAAAGCAGAAAGAATTGGTCTTTGAATAGCTATTAAATCACCTTGACAGCTGCCACCTGGCAACAAGCCCTCAGTGTCCCCTGTTCCCGTCCTTCAGTTCAGTATCACAGTCCCTTACTGCTTCAGCTGACAAAGAAGAGAATAGTTAAGTGAGTCCCATTTAAGGGGACATAATTAACCTTTAGAGTTAATCATTCAGTACCATTCAGTGAATTTCTATAATTTTCCTTTCTAACTGGTAATTTAGCAAAAGAAAATGATGTGCTGTTATTGAAATATTTCCATTTTTATGTACAGATAAGTGTAAAAGTCTTAATTAAAGGATCCTGTGTTAGAGCTGAGTATATGTAAATAATGCCTGGAGTTTCAAAAGCAAAAAACAAAGCTTGTCAGTTTGTCTAGGACCAGTCATCACACGATGTTTGTTTTCTATAGCGTGCTTCACTAATGGATTTGGTTACCAAGATTACTAATTTTTAAAATTATAGTTCTGAAATTATCAAACAGCATGGCCTCCTACAGAATCCTGGAACCAGTGAATTGATAGTATCTCCTTCTTTCTATCATATTGCCTCTCTCTGTCTCTCTCTCTCTCTCCCCGCTTCCCCCTTCTCAATATACATGCATTAAACACATTTCCTTTTACATTCAAAAGAGCTATGCGATTGTTTTCCCATGTTAATACACATAATTTTTTTAACACCACAGACAATAGCAGTTCTAGATCCAGTGCCAAAACTGTGATTCACTCCAGCTTGCAACATAGATTAGACAATTAGACTATTCTTTGTAAAATACTGACTTTTATTTTGGATCTGATTATTTTTGTGGAAAATAAAAGACCATGAGTATTGATAAATAATGGTTTTGTGTTAATTTTTAAGCAACCTGTACTTGAGAGCCGGAATAGTGATCCATTTAAAAGATTAGGTTCTTCGATAAAATGATGCATTTAAAAGATTAGGTTCTTTGATAAAATGATGTGGGTTTTAATTTGTTGCTTCTATTTACCAGTTGTGTGATCTGGAAAATGTTGTTTTCTCTAAGTCTCAGTTTTCACCTCTTTCTATTGTGGATAACAAGAGTACCAACCTCATAATCATGTTGTATAAATAAAATCAGATACTGTTTATAATATGCTTAGCATAGTGTTCAGCCTATATGTAAAAGATGCTCAATAAATGGTAGTCATTATTTGTTATTATTATTATTATTACCTCATTGCATAGTTGTAAGGATTAGATGAGATGATGCATTAAATTGCTTGACACACTTCTAGGAAGACTGAATGTGCTTAATAAACATCACTTCCATTACGGTTACCACAGATCTGTTACCCTGTAACTGTTCCATAGTTGGTTGCTATACTGCCAGTCCCTAAAGTTCCCTTCTTTTCCCTCTTTGCTTTGTTTACTTCTCGTCAAATAACAGGGTTCCACAGATGTTTATTAGCTTCCTATTTCCCTTTTGCTCTGTTTTCAATCATGTCTCACAAGTCGAAACATTCCTTTTTCCCACATTGATACATATTCATGCAGCACCATGGACCTAGCTTTGAGTTATGGCGCCCTTCTTGTTAGCTGGGCAACCTTGTGCAAATTACTTCCATTTCCGGCTTTTAGATGTTTTTCATGTAAACCACATAGATAGGAAAAGGTAAACTCTGGGATCCCTTCCTGTCCGACATCCACTAACTCTCACGCTCGGTTTTAGTCATGGTGTTGGGGACGCTACATAGTACAGGAGCCCAGGTCTTAGAGACCTAGTATTTGCAGTAAATATAAACACTTGACATGAAAAGGGGACATTCTTACCAGTTACATTTCAATATTTTTACCTAGTGTGATGTTTGAGGAGTGTTGAGACCCCGGGGTTACACTGTCAAAATTTCGTAGTATGAAAATAATTCTCAGCTTTGCCAAAAGGACAAGCATGTAAATCTAAGTACCAAGTATTTAAAACTTGACCACATGTCCTACAGAGAGAGTGATATCCAGCCTGTATCTATGTGGCTGCCTTTGCCCGAGAAAGGCAAATTCTATTTTACGTGAGGACATAATTTTGAATTAATAAGAAAAATTCAATAGAAAACGATAGGGCTCCAACATGGCTAGTTTAGAAGCAAACTTTTCCAGCAGGATATTTTTTTGCTTGGAAATAGAAAGGGATTATACGTCATGAATCTCAAATTTCAGGTTATTTCGACTCCAAGGTTGGCAGAGAGATTAAGGATGGGAGTGGGGAGAAGGGAGGATGCATGCAAAGATCCCACATATGCCGTTATACACTCCTAGGTTGTTGTCAATAATGGGAAATACATTTTCGTTTTGGGGTTTAAAATCAATTGTTAGATAATCTCGTAAAATCAGATTCTCCTCCTTGTGTACATTGTGACTAAAACTCAAGCCAGCTTAATGGGAAATTTCAAAATTCTGTCATTTCCAGCTCTCAGGGCTCCTCCATCTGCCCTAGTTGTGCTTGGAGCCAGAAAGGAGCACAGAGCCAGATTTCTCATTAGCACTAACCCTGTTGGACCAAGAATATGACAGCATATGAAGCCCTGCTGGGGCAGGTTGGCTACAAGGCTGGAAATGGTTATCTCAGGTCTCTGAAGCCTGTATGTTGGTATAGAAGGGCATGTCTGGGGTTAAAAGATTGCCTGGCTTAGGAAATCTTCTAAGTTTATTACAATTTGTAGGCCATTTGTGCCCATAATGAAGTAAGTTGAACCAAGGGAAGTACTCTTATTCTTGCCGTCTCCTTTTTGGTCACTTTCATCTCTGATTTAATTCATCCTATGATTTGATATAAATATTAGGTTAAACCATATGAAATTGTCAAGGTTTCATATGATTCAGCCTAATATTTTACTTTAAAAGGGGGCTTCTGTTTGAATGTGCTGACAGCTTGCTATCATTTGGTTGGCTAGAAAGGTTCTTGGACAGCAGAGGGTTCAAAATGGTGGCTGTGTAATAGAAATCCACCATAGTTTGTTGGATTTTAAATTATAATGATAGAGCTAAAAATAAAATAAAACAGTTCATTCATTAGCCTGCTGCCCCAACAAATAGCATAATCAACTCTGCTTTCAGCTTTTGTATTAAAACCAGCTGTAGTATCTGAAGGATCTCTCTCTCTTTCTCTCTCTCTGTCGCTCTCTCGCTCTCTTGCTCTCTCTCTGTCGCTCTCTCCCTCTCTTGCTCTGTGTGTGTGTGTGTGTCCCAATTTATTTATCTGAAGTATAATTATGGATTGCTCCTGATTTATGATGGCTTGACGTAGGATTTTTCAACTCTTCAATGGTGCAAAAATGATACACATTTACCAGAAATTGTACTTTAAGTACTCATAAAACCATTCTGTTTTTCACTTTCAGTACAGTATTCAACAAATTACATGAGATAATCAACATTTTATAGGTTGAGCATCCCAAATCTGAAAATCCAAAATCTGAAATGCTCCAAAATCCAAAACTTTTTGGGTGCTAACATGAAAAGGGAAATGCTCATTGTGGAGTAATTTGAATTTCAGATTTTTTAAAGTATATATTTCAAAATCTAAAAAAAAAAAATTGAAATCCAAAACATTTCTGGCCCCAAGCATTTCACATGAGGAATATTCAACCTATACTATAAATCAAGCTTCATTGTTAGATGATTTTGCCCACTGTAGTCTAATTTAAGCACATTTAATGTAGGCTAGGCTAAGCTATGATGTTTGGTAGGTTAAGTGTATTAAATGCATTTTTGACTTACTGATATTTTCAACTTACAGTGGGTTTATTTGGACACAATCCATCCAAAATCAAGGAGCATCTGTATATACAGTAAAATGCATGGATCAATGGATTTTAATAAAAGCATGTATATGTAGTCACCACCCAGGTCAAGATACAGAACTTTCTAACACCCCATAAGACGTCCTCATGCCCCATTTCAGTCAATCCTAGACCTTGTCCCCTACCCTGAGAAATAACTACTATTCTGAATTTTATACCATAGATTAGCCTGGCCTATTCTTAAATTCCATGTAAATTTAGACTTGCAGTCTTTGTTCTTTCACCTCTGGCTTCCTTGGCTTGACGTGATATTTATAAGAGCCATCCATATTGTTTTGTATTTGAGTAGTCTATTGCCTTTTATTACTTTATGTATTATTCCATTACATGAATATAATACAATTTGTTTATCCATTCTTCTGTTGAAGGATACTTGGATTATTTCCAGTTTGTGGCTCTTACGAATAGAGTTGCTACAAACTTTCTTGAAGAAATCTTTTTTAAAAGATGCATTCATTTGTTTTGGGTATATCCAGGAGTGAAATTGCTGGGTTATAATCAAATACTTTAAATAAATTGCTAAACCATTTGCTAATAGTAGTTGCAGGAAATGTAGTGAGTGTCCATGTGCCTTGCTAAGACTCTGTGGTGGATGGACGGGAGGAGTCCTATTACTAAAAGAGAAGAGGGGGGATAGTGGGTACTGGGAGACAATTAGCAGACCCCACCATAGTGCCCATAGACAGTATTTCATGAATACATTAACTGAGACGGTTCTTTCTGTGAATTTTGAGAGTATGAGATTTAAACATGTTAAATCAAGTTTAGCCTACAGCTGCCTCCTTACATATTTTAAGTTTGGCCTAAAGGTTTCTCTGTACATCGTGAACTATAACAAGTGGAGGTGTAAACAGACCATAGCCTACACTTGTGCCAGTCACGGAGTTTTGGCCAGTCAAATGCACCCAACTATCCAAACCGTGTTCAAATAAAGCAAACACCAACTGTAACCAATCCAGCTGTTCCTGTACCTCACTTCTGTTTTCTGTATGTCACTTTCCTTTTACTGTCTGTAAATCTTATTCCACCATGTGGCTGCGCTGGAGTCTCAGCCTGCTATGTCTCAGGAGGCTGCCCGATTTGCAAATCGTTCATTGCTCAATTAAACTCCTTTAAATTTAATTCAGCTAAATTTTTTTTCTTTTTTTTTCTTTTTTTTTTTTTTGAGACGGAGTCTCTCTCTGTCACCCAGGCTAGAGTGCCGTGGCGAGATCTCGGCTCACTCCAAGCTCTGCCTCCCAGGTTCATGCCATTCTCCTGCCTCAGCCTCCTGGGCAGCTGGGACCACAGGCGCCCGCCACCATGCCCGGTTAATTTTTTGTGTTTTTAGTAGAGACGGGGTTTCAATGTGTTAGCCAGGATGGTCTTGATTTCCTGCCCTCGTGATCCACCCGCCTCAGCCTCCCAAAGTGCTGGGATTACAGGCATGAGCCACCGTGCCCGGCCTTTTTTTTTTTTTTAACAAACACTTACTTATGTTTTCAAGTAGCAGTAGCTCTATTCCCTTAAACAGAGACTCCGTGAAGGCCCTGACAACTGTACGGGCTGACATTCCTAAAGGGAAGCAAAATTGTTTTCTCCGATTTCAAAGATGTTGAGAAATGCTAGTGGAGATGTTAAAGGCTTTCAGTACCTCTGATGCATCTTTCACTCTGATAAGATTGTTTTTAGCTTCTGGCTGCACCTATCTAAGGTTTCCTCACTCTTAATAAAACAACAAATGCCTACGGATTTAGATACATAGATGCAGATTAGCTAATTGTTTTTGTTCATTATGTTGTGTTTTTAAATTTATTTACTGACTACAACTATAGTATATATACATATATTCTATAAATGTTAGCATATACTAGCATATATGCTAGTGTGTATAGTAGTATATACTGACTACTATTTAACCTCTGGTTCCTAAGAGTTTAACTCCTCTGTAGATCTCAAGTTTGTATAAATCTTTTAAGTATGAAAAGATAATTTATGTTTTTAAGTAGCAGCTCCTCGCTTTCTTGAAAAGGAGTTAAACACCAAAGAATCACTGATGACTCTGTGGAATGAGTCAAAAAGTAGCATAACAACTAGTATAGTAAAGTCACTCAACAAATGTATGTTCCCTTCTCCTAGTATCTCAAGTCACAGATAAGTAAATCACAGCGACACTTTAGAGTGGTAAATGCTATGCATTATGAGATACTAATGTTTTTATTGCTACCTTTCATGGCTTGATAGTAGAAAAATGCTGACTGCCATGAAATGCAAGAAGTATGAAGTTCTCACATTTGTGGACAATAGTGGAACACTGCAAGTACCCTTGGGTGTTTTGTTCTGTGTTCCATTCACAAGCCTGGCTTTTGCAGTCCTTTAGAACATAGCTGATAATATAGAAAGTAAGAACTGCAGGAAGCAGCTGTAGCTTTAACTTGCTGCATGAACTTGAATAAGTTTTTAAACTCTTCGAGTCTCAGTTACTTCATATTTAAAGTGAGTATAAAAACAGTTCTTATCCCATAGGGTTCTTACGGGGATTAACTGAGCTTATTCTGATAAAGCTTTTCAGAATATTATGTGGCACTTAGTAAACAATCGTTGCTGTTACCATTGTTGTCTCTTCTGGAGTTATTTCCCTGGTCCCACTGCTTTAGAAATTAGTTGGGACATTTATGTTTATTTCTTTGCTTGCTTATGTGTTTTGTTTTTTTCTCCACATTATTAAATACCATTGCTGAGTGGGTCTTAAAAAGCTCTTTTCCCCTGTTAGAAAACACAAAATTTTAACAAATGCGGTTTAAAGATTGAATTGGCTTTTATTCATGAATCAGGCAGCATCTCATCCAAAGACTTAGATAAGCCACTCTAGTGAGCTGAGGAGAGGAGATTGGCTTTATAGGCAGAAAATGGCTCAAGAAAGCAGAAATGGGAAACGAAAATTGAATTGGGCATTTTAAAGCTGTCCTCTTCTTAGGGTTAAATCAGAGGAAACTTCCTTATCTTTCTGGCTCCGTTAAACTGGGCCCCTTCTGATTGGTTGCTGTGAATCAATCAATCTCTCTCTCTCTCTCTTTCTCTCTGAAAACTGGTCCGTTTCAAAGTTTGATTATATGGCACCTAACATTAATGACTCTATTCTGATTTGTTCTGGCCTGTTGGGCCTAGTGCAGGAGCTTAATCCAAACAATAGCCTCCTATAAATTTCATTTAACACCCTTTGAATTTAAAACAAAATTTTAAATTAGTTTTTGTCTTATAGATTTTCTTTTTTTAAAGCAGTTTTAGGTTCACAGCAAAACTGAGAGGAAGGTACAGAGATTTCCATATACCCTGCCCCCACACATGTGTAGCCACCCCCATTATCAAAATCCCACACCTGAGTGGCACATGTGTTACAGTTGATGAACCTACATTGACACATCATTATCACCCAAAGTCTATGGTTTCACATTAGGTTTTTCTCTTGGTATTGAACAATACATGGCTTTAGACAAATGTATAATGACATGTATCCATTATTATAGTATCATATGGAGTACTTTCACTACCCTAAAAAAGCCTGAAATTTGACAAAGTATATTTTTCAGTTCCCAGAAACACTTGTTTCAGAAAAAAGCAGGTGAGGATATTCAGTTCCTCAAAAATCCAAAGATGAGTTGACCAAAAATATGACTCCAAGAGAATTGTATTAAAGAAAAAAAATATTCTCACAAGTTTTATTCCAAGAACACACTTGAAATTCAATCTTAACTTGGTAACATTTGCCTCTGCTGGCTGGATGATAAACACACTTGAAATAGGTGGAATCTCTTATGAATAAAGGAAGCAGTTTGAAGCGTTGTCATTGTGAATATAGTAAACTGCTGAAGATAAATTTTCCTAGTATATTTGGAGTCTTGGCATGAAAGCCTTCATCATCACAGTGCTGTCTTTTTGTTTTTAATTTAGTTTAGTTTAGTTTAATTAGCTTTTCAAGCACTTTCTGCAAGCTTGAGCAAAGATATTCATGAATATATTTCTGCTAAACCACAGTAATGAATTATTTATTTTGAAATCTGTCTATATTTTTAGCTACTCATACCAGCAGTTTAGAGAAATAAAAACCTTTGGTATCTTATATCTGACTTTTCTGAGGTGAAATGTGACATGAATTGAAAATAAAAGAGAACAGATATTTGCAACGTGTATAGCTGGTAAAAAATCACTTCTAGAATACTATACATGGAGAACTATAAAGCAATCAGAAAGATTCAAACAGCCCTATAGAAAATGGGTAAGGACTTTTAAAACAAAGAGGAAAAAACACAAATTACTTATTAACATATGAAAACATGCTTAAAATCATTGAAAATCAAGGAATTGCAATTAAACTGCAATAAGGTACCACTCACATATGCTAAACTGATAAAAATTATGAAGTCCAGTTGATTCCAAGTGTTAGAGAGGATATGAAACTGTTAGAATTCTCATCCACTGTGTCAAGTGGAAGAACTACTTTGGAAAACAGTTTAACATTATTTAATAAAATTAAAAATATTACCCAGTGACTCGTTTCTTTAAGCATGTACCTTAGGGAAAATTTGTATACAGGGATAGAAGACATGTATAACAATATATATACTGATACTGTTAATAAAATCTAAAGATAACAGTGTAACATGGAGTTATGAGTTATATTTATACAATGAATGTAACTGTGAGAATGAATGAAGAACTGTTATATACATCAACATGGATGGGAAAGAAAAAAGAAAGATAGTTAGAAGATGATTTACCCTAATTTCAGGAGAGTTATTTATGGAAGAACAGTACTTAGGAAGGAAATTATATGAAAAATGGCATCCTGAGGGAATCTAAGTCACTGTTAATATTCTTTGTCGTGGTGATTGGTGTATAATACTCATTTTATTTTTAAAAAATTGTTCAGAGATTTTATATAATTTCTTGAATATGTGATCTGTCTCTCTCCCACTACCATCACTCGTATGTATTCATTCACACACACACATGAACACACACACACACACACACACACACGCACACACATACACACACACACGGTCACTGGTTTTTATCCCTAAAACAAAAACGATGGTAAAGCATAGGCCTAGATTGAGTGTATGGATATAGAAGTTAGAATCATGAAGGAAAATAATAATGCTCTTTAAAATGTGATCATATTGCCTCAGTTTTTTCTATAAATAGGTAAGATTGAATTATAAACCAGTAAAATTGGAATAAACAATGGCAAACTAATTTTGTCAGCAATATCACATCCTTGTCACCATTTCCTGAGCGCTTACTATATTCAGGTTCTCTCTGCATTTTTGCTGTTCTTCACTATACCACTATGAGGCAGGTAAGAATGTATCCAAATTTACACAGAGGTGTGCTGTGAATCAAAACAGCTAAAAAAAAAATTTGTCCAGTTCTAAGACTGAAACGTGGCCAAGGAGCTGCTCTGACATTCAGATTCAGTCTGCCAGGCCCAGGCCCCATTCTCTCCATTCTGCCCCAATCTCCTTCTTGGTTTAACATTTTCCACTGCAGGGAGGCAGTGTTAGAGATGAATAGACTCTTAGTCAAAGTCTTAGGACAAATGATGTCCTTCTTGGACTTCCAACCACCCTTTCTTTGTTGTAACTCTCCACAAGAATAAGAAGTTCATATTTTCACAATATTAGGTGCCATCCACTGCCGGCATGGTGCTGTAATTTGCTGGAAAATAATAACTCAGATGACTAATCTGTATGAACGCACATGCATTTTCCAAAGTGTTGTGTCAGAGCACGGGTCAAATCAATTAAGTTTTTGTAAGGACCCAATTTTCATACTGGAACAAGTTAAATAATTGACTGCAATGAAAAATGCTAGGGAGAGTTTGTAAGAAAATTAATTGAAATCAGAAAGCAGAAAGACTCGCTCATTTCCAGAAGTGATATTTGAAATCCAGAAACATGTGGTTCATTCATTTCCTCTGTCTGTGATTTATTCCCACTGCAGCACATTACTCTCTTGGTTGCTTTGCAAAAGTGCTCAATCCTTATCCATCTTCCTGAGGAAGAGGGGTCTGTGGCAAAGTACTTTGGGAGCTGGAGTCTGATTCACCATGACACAGTCTGGCAGGTCTGTCTCTACAAAGGCAGGGTTCATTCTGGTCTCAATAAGCAGAAAACACTAAGAGCTTGGAGAACCAGAAGGAAAGATCTGTGATCACAGCAAGTTGTTCTTGTCCTTAAGAACTTCAGTGATGGCTGAGCCCTGTGCCCCATGCCTGTAATTCCAGCACTTTGGGAGGCCGAGGCTGGCAGATCACTTGAGCCCAGGAGTTCGAGATCAGCCCAGGCAACATGGTGAAACTCTATCTCTACCAAAAAAAAAAAAAAAAGAAAGAAATATATACAAAAATTCGCTTGGCATGTTGGCATGTGCCTGTATTCCCAGCTACGTGGGAGGCTGAGGTGGAAGAATGGTTTAAGCCTGGGAGGCAGAGTTTGCATTGAGCCGAGATCGCACCGCTGCACTCTAGCTTGGGTGACAGAGCGAGACCTTGTCAAAAAAAAAAAAAAAAAAAAAAAGAACATCACATATTACTTTGCAGCTGTAATTCTCATATTTGGCTGATTGATTGTACAAATTGTCTGAGAAGCTAACAAGTGGTTCAAACAAAAAGAGAATTCTTGGCTCCATCCCCACACTTACCAACTTACCAAGTCAGAACATCACAGGGCAGCTACATACATCACAGGAATTCTACATACAAAACACCTTAGGGAATTAAACTAAGTTCGGAAACTACTAGCCCATATAGAATAATGCCCCCAACTCTTTGGCATGGCATTGAGGACCCTTTGCAAAGTAATCTCAGTGTACCCACTTCCCCTGATTATGAGGGGAAGAACTCTATTTCTCTTCCAATATAAAGCCATAGGACTTTGCATTCATTTCTTCAATAAACATTTATTGAGCATCTGCTATGTGCCAGATTTGACAGGTATTATAGATTGCATCTTACTCTATCATTGCATGCTCTTAGTTGAGTTCAGAACTTTTACACTAAGTAACAGCACAGCCTGGCTTGTGCTAAATGACAACTGAAACTTCTACCAAGGATAGTAAATACCTACAGGCAATGCTTCCCTCAATCCCAGAACAGACATTGTTTATCATTGTACTCAGCATTCTTCCCACTGGGTCCAGAGACAACTTCAGAAGCTTTCTCAACAGCCACTATCACACCATCTGCTTTGGTATGTGAGACAAATTCTGTTTGCAGCCTCTGTTATAGACCATGTTTGACAAGACTAAACTAATACCCTTCCTCACTCCTTCACTTTCACTAAGGTGACTGAATATGTGCTCAGGCTTTAGGAAAGGTAGGAGTTTTCAGAGATACTCATTGCTTCTGAGATTGGTGTGTGGGCAGTAATGCACCCCAGGGCAGAGGCCCCAGTCTGCATATCTCTCTGTACAGGAGGGCCGTGTATTTGCTACTGCTAGACTAAGAACATAGATGATTTTTGGCACTCAGACACTACCCTCTGTCTCTTCCTGTGTGCCTTGACTGTATGTAGCTACTATGGTAATCCACAGCATCAAACAAGTTTTCTAAAAGTCCCATTAAATACAGGCTGCCAAATTTTGTGATTCAATTTTTTATATTCAGGAATGGACATTAAGTTGTGATAGGAGAAAAGGAGACGTATAAAATTTCTCAAGAGAAACATTGCATTCTTGTCTTCACAGGCTGGTTCCAATAGGAACAGGAAAGAGTAAAATGGAGAGCTCAGCTGGATTCACAAAGACCTGGAATTGAATGTCACACACACACACACACACACACACCCTATAGCTAGCTGTGTGAACTCATCTTTTCCTCATCTTTGAAAAAAATAGGATGTGTGTGTGAATAATCTCTCTATCATGAGCTTATTTTAACTGGCATAGACGTATACATGAGCCTCTTAAATGCCTTGTTGACCATGCCTTTGTGTTCTCAGTTTCTGGCCCAGAACCTGGGACATTAGGGAGGGTTTCAATAAATGTCAGTCATATCACATCACATCAGATTACACTCAACTTATCTGTAGGCAATTTATCTAACAATCTCAAGGATCCAAAACACTATTAAGAACTAATCAATAGCCAAAATAAATGTTACTAGAAATATAGATTTTCCCAGCTCATGAACTTAAAGATATCTCTACAGCCCCTCATGCAAAACCTATTTAACATTAGTTTAGTTCTTCCAAACTACTAATACTGCTTTTCAACTCACCGTAATGAGAGCAAGAGAGAAAGTGAGAACAAGTAGGACTCAAAAAGATACTAACCAGTGATTATAGAGTGCCTGCCTGTGGTTGGGGCTTGATAAATGACACAGGATCTTGTCCTCAAGAAACACAATGTCTAGTGGCAGTGGGAGTTACACAGGTAATTCCACAGTATTACGCTGTTATGAATAGCTATTCAGGGCCCCATGGTGTCACAAAGAAAGGGGTAAGTGGTCACTCCTAGTCAGGGAATTGACAAAGGAAGGGCAAGATGGGTTTCCTAAAACCTAAGGTGCTTTTCGGATCTTTTGAAGGATTGGTGTTTATTAGAAAACCAGTGATAGGGAGGGAGGCGATAGATAGTTGTCCAATTAGACGGAACAGTTTTCCAATCGGAGGAAGCAGGATAAGCAAAAGCAAGGAGGTGTGAAATAGCCTGAGGCCCTCAGGAATCTACCATGCAAGACCTGGTTCAGCATGACAGGAGCCTACTCTCCTTGGGAGGGGTTAGGCATGAGGGAAGGGGAAGTCGGAGAGGTGATAAGGTGAGCTCACAGAAGTATTTATATACCTTCCATGCTGAATTTGGACTTAAGGCTGTAGTTCATAGAGAGCCATTGAAAGAATTTTTTGTTTGTTTTGTTTATTAAGCAAGCATGTCAAGTACTCAGATGTGGTTTTGGAAAAACTACTGTTGCTAAGTGCCAAGGAAGGACTTGGGGATGCTGAGAATAGGAATAGGAAATAGGGGAACCTGTTTGGCTGCTGCAGCAATCCAAGCTAGAAATCGTGAGGCCCTAAACTAAGGCCTAAGCAATGGGACTGGAGAATATGGGGCAGATGAAAGCCAGCTGGAGGTAAGGCCGCAGGATTTAAATGTATGGCAGATTTAAGGCAGGGGCAGACAGCTTTATACACCTCAGTAGCCTTGAAGATACCACTGCATGATACACAGTACCAAAAATGATATGTTGAATGATAGTCATGAGACTACAAAAGAATTTAAATTATGTTCAGTATACTCTGTTTGCTAAAGCAGTGAAGAGTAACATCTATTTTAGAGAAAGTTCTGCCTGAATAATTCATTTACATTTAATATATGACTCCCAAAGATCCCAATAATGAGCTTTAGTGTATATAAATATCTAAAGTTTATTAAGTAGCTAGTATTAAAGGGTCTCTATTGGTGTATTACCTCATTTAGCCTCAAAATAACCTGCTGGGAAAGTACTCTTGAATCCAAATGCAGATGAGCAACCCCTAAAGCTGGGACAGAGGAAATCAATGTTTGAAGCTCACACGGCCAGCAGTATTAGAACCATTTTGACTTCAAAATCCAGACTCTTTCTACTACGCTGTCATTAGCCTAAACTTTTCCAATAAGCAGCCATATTCTGACTGAAATGAGAAGCTATTAAATATTGTAAAACTGAAATATGTGCTTGGAGTTTGTTGTCCCATCTTTCACTTTAAGATAGTGCTCAGGAGTTTCTGAAATGTTTTGCTGGGAATGAGTAGACGATGATAACTTCTCTGAAAGAACAGCCAAAGAGAACAGACAGAACATGTGTGGAGCTGAGAAAAGTATTCTAGTAACAGTTGATCTCATTTTTTTTCCCTTCTCGGAAATGCAGAATTAAACATGTACCATCTTGCCTATGCAAAACACATACCCTCTGAAATGATTTTGAGATGTAAATTAATTCCCACCCCAGAGCAAATAGCAAATCATCCAGTCAACCTAGTCCTGTAGACTAAAATAGGGAGCATCAGACCATGACTCTCTCTTGCCTGACTTTGGGATCCTAAACACGCCACTTAATTGTTCTATGCCTCAGTCTCTTCAGAGGCAAAAGGAAGATGATAATATTGGCCTTCTTAAGATGTTGTAAAGATAGGCATAAGAATGTCAGTATTTTGAAAGGTCAAATATTCTTACAATTGTAGAGTTTATTTTTATTCTATAAGCCAGTTTTGGTTTTTGTGTTTGTTTGTTTGTTTGTTTGGAGACAGGGAGCTCACTCTGTCTTCCAGATGGGAGTGCAGTGGTGCAGTCTCAGCTCACTGCAACCTCCGCCTCCCAGGCTCAAGTGATCCTCCCACCTCAGCCTCCTGAGTAGCTGGGACGACTATAGGTACACACTACCATGTCTGGATAATTTTATTTATTTATTTATTTATTTATTTATTTATTTATTTATTTATTTATTTTTGGTAGAGATGGGGTTTTGCCATATTGCCCTGGTCTCAAACTTTTGTGCTAAAGAGATCCTGCCACCTTGGCCTCCCAAAGTACTGGGTTTACAGGCATGAGCCACTGTGTCTGACCAAGTTTTATTCTATGTTTCCTAGATTAAAAAGTAGAAAATTTTATCTTATTTTTATTTTCTTCACCAAATATTCTTTGAGCACATACCATGTGCAGGTACAGTGGAGGCACAGAGTTGAATTAGAGATATATCCCACTCTCATACAGCTCATGATCCTGCTACTTAATTTTGATGTCTCTTGATCCGGCTCATGAGACATGTTGATAATGCTCTCATTGATGTTATCTAATTTAATCTTTATTTAATCTTTTGAAGTAGGTACCTATCCATCCCTATTTTATAGATACGACTGTTGAGCCTTGGCAATGACTGAACTGGAACTAACCCCAGTTACTCTGACTCCCTAAACTCAGGTCTCCTTTGATCATCACAGAATTGCTTCACTGTCTGAGTGAAGAAAACAAGTATATTCATAATGAGCTCCAGTAAAAATCTGATGACAGTGAGGAATCTAAGGTAGGAACTAAAAGCTATGAGAACTGAGAGAGGAGAACAATTAATTTTAGATTAGGTCAATTCTCAGAATGTATTTTCATAAGAAGAAACATTTGAAATAGATTAGAAAGAATAACCAGAAAAAAAACAGAAAAAGAAAAAATGATAAGCAGGAGGAGCATGTACAAAAGTGTGGAGATGAACAGGTAAATGTTATGTTTGAGAATAATGAACATAATGGGATTAAAACGTGGAAACTACAGATTGAATTTTTTTAAGATAGATTAGGTTCAGGTGAATGGAATCTTGAATATCATGTAAAGTAACTTGGGACTGTAAATAGTAAGGATTTTGAGCAGAGGAGTGATGTAGACATATTGGTGATTTAGAAATTATCCCAATGGTGATGGGAAGGATGGATCATAGGCGGCTGAGACCAGAGGTTGGTAAACCAGTTGGGGATTATTTATTATAATAACATAGGCAAGAATCAAGGAGGACCTGGATTAAAGCAGAGGCAATGGGAATAAATGAAGAGGAGCAAAGCAACATTCTAAATTATATTCAGTAATGATAGCAATGCTAGATTTGAAGGAAAGGGAGAAGTCAATGATGAGCCTGAGGTTTCTGGCTTGGGTGGCTGGATAAATGGCTATGTCATTAACTAGGAAAGGAAATACAGGAGAAGAAGCCAGTGTTACGGAAGGAAAATTATTTTTTATTATGTCAACTTTAAGGGAGGGAAGAATGGACATCCTCCCCTTACATCAGATCATTGAAGCCAACTTTGATGATTTGATGTGGTGACAGTCATAGTCATAGTTTCCTTAAATCTTGTTGTTATTGTGCATATTTTATTTGATTCAGTTATATAGTTTAAGCTAATTTGAGGGTTAAAATAAGGTCCATTGTGCTGTCAGACTTTTATGTTCAGGTCATGTTCTTGCCAATATGCAAAACAAAGGAATAAATGCATTTTAAGGGTTGTATAAATTTCTTACCTTAATATCTGCAAATTTATTTCCATCTGGGTAACATTTTGATATATTGTCTTATAATGCACCTATTACGACATCATCTCTACCTAATCAAGGGCATAGTTATGAGATTAAGGGCCAGTAAATTGATAATGGCAGACTTTTGTTTGTTTTTGAAACTCTTGTCATCCATTCTTTTTGTTCATTACGTTCCTCTATAAATTGTTTGCGATGTGATATTTTATATCTTAAAATGAACTTGCATTTCAGTTAGATGGTGTCTCCAAAAGGCTGGAGAATCAAAGACTGAAAAAAATAGGAGTAATTCAGTTTGCTAAGGATCAGCCTGAGACCGCATTAGTAACAGCATTTTTAGTTCCGTACAAAGTAATTTGGTTGTGAAGTCCTACAGCAAATCAGCCTGAATTGTTCAGTTTAATTGTGGTCACAAAGCCACTTGTGCAGTAACATTAATTACAATGAATGTTTTAGCTATTAAAGCCTGCCATTAATTTGGTTCCTTAGATGGATTCTTAATGGTAAGAAAAATGAGGAGGATGCCCTGTTTATCTCATTTAATGCCTGGAACACAGTAAGTTATCAACAATTTGTCCTCAGTTTCCTCATCTGCAAAATACAAATGATAATAGTCCTTACACAACTGGATTTTGAGAATTGTAAGAGAAAAGACTTAATACAATATCTAGCATAAAAGCACTTAATGCCTTCATTAATAGTTGAAAACCCAGTGCAGCAATGCTTTATTTAATACACCAGAGCTGGGAGAAAACTCACCTCACATTTTATTTACATTTGAGAAATCAAAGGGCCTAGAAAGAAGTGGTTTTTTTCCCATAAATAGATTTATTGCTTGTAAAGATTTTTTGCTCTGAGATAATTTTAATAACTTCTATAGTCAGAATGAGCTTTTATCCCATATGCACTGATAAAAGAATATGTCTAAATATCTGTATAATTTGAAAAGCTGAGAAACTCATTACCACCACTACATAAAGCCATTCGGAATTTCATTAATTGCTGTGGTATAGAAAGTGGAAGATCTACCTTTTAGTTCAAACTCAGCTCAGCTGTATGGAGCCTAAGCCTATTCTATTTCTTCCTAAAATCTGGACCATCTTTAAAGTAGGGACGACTGGGAGCCCACTTGCTTTGGCTGAGAAATTACATACAAACCTTCCAAGACCAAGTATTGCAACTCTCCTGGGAATGGACATTCCACACTTCCCTTGGCAGCTCAAGAATTAGAAGCAACCCAAAGCCACCTCTTCTAGTCTGACCCTTCCTTCCCATCCAATTTATAAATCCTCTCCTAAGTATCCTTTATACGTGGCTTCTCTTCAACAACCTCTATTCTTAGATAGTTTTCCCTGTATTTAATATAAACCTTGATTGCTTCAATGTGTGACAATATAGCCTCTAATTTTATGCTTTTTGGACCAAATGAATGTTCTTTAAGCATGTTGTCGGTTTAAACAAGATCATGCATCTGAAATGTCTGTGTAAATTATAGAGTGCTGTATAAAATTACTCAAGACTGTATTAACAAAGCTAAGACAGACAATGATGCAACATAGTTCTTAAATGCAACAATCCTTAAATTAGCTTCACACATAAAAGTTTATTTCTCATCCACAGTACATACCAATCAGGGCTTCAGGAAGGGCTCTGCTCCACACAGTCACTCAGTACTCACAATGATGGAGGTGCCACAATCTTAGAGCTGCACCATTAGAAATAAGTTCCTTGATAGCCAAGGTAGAAGAGAAGGGGTTGCATCCTGACACACTTGCTCAAATTGACTGAAACATGCCACAGGGCCCTGCCTAAAGGGTCCAGGAAATACAGGGAACACATCAGTATTTGGCAAGCCATAATTGTCTCTTTCATGGTATTTCTATCTAGGCTAAGCAAATCTAAGGGCCTTGTATTTTTTTTACTTCCCATTTAACCTTTAATTTGCTATTTCACTTATCTAGGTTTACTTTTGGTTTACTATATATATAGCCATTTTTTTAAGTAGTCTCAATAAGGACTTATTCAATGCTATATGGAGAAAATGAATTATTGCATGCTCTTTAATCTGTCAAATGACAGCACTATTTTATCTTTTTTTTTTCAAGCAGTGAGAATATTGTGACTTGGAGAATATTATAATTTTATCCTTATCAGCTAGGCAATTTTATGTTCGTGTTTTTACAAATATCAACTTCATACTTGCCAGGACTGGATTTCCACATGATTTTTATAGAGAGAAATGATATCTCTATATAAATTCTATAGATACATAGATTGATTATAGGGAGAAACTCTCTCTATATATATAAATTCTAATTCACTGTCTCCTGTTAAAAGTAGCACATTTGCCTATAATCCCAGCACTTTGGGAGACCAAAGAGGACAGATTGCTTGAGCTCAGGAGTTCGAGATCAGCCTGGGCAACATGGCAATATTTTATCTTTATTAAAGATACAAAAAAATTAGCTGGGCATGGTGGTGTGCACCTGTGGTCCCAGCTACTTGGGAGGCTGAGGTGGGAGGATCACTTGAGCATGGAAGGTGAGGTTGCAGTGAGCTGAGATTGCACCATTGTACTCTAGCCTGTGTGACAGAGCAAGACCCTGTCTCAAATAAAAAAAAAAAAAAAGTAGCAAATTCAATGTTAGATGGGAGAAACTAGAGCTGATATGGCTGCTTATAGCCAAACATTAAAAGATAATTAAAAAAAAAAACTGTAAGCAGCAGATGTGTTGTTTTCTTTTTTAATCCAGAGCATAACAATAATAGGAACTACATTCTGGAATGGCTGGTATGTGTTAGGCCCTTTACAAAGATCATTTCATGGAATCATCACAACACCCTTCATGAACAGGTATAACTTATTCATAGCCACATAACTAGAAGAAGAGGAGTCAGGATTTAAAGTCAGATTGTTTTTCTTTGAAAGCTCGATTTACTAGTGTCAAGGAAAACAGCTTCTGTGGCCATTGCTCTGCTACCAACTTTGATTTTCACAACCCTGATGTGAATTCATTATAACAATACCTGCTGTGGGTTAGAGAAAACATTACAAGGCAGTAGTTAAGAGCACCAGCTTGGTGCTAGATTGCCTGATGTAAAACTGAGTCCTGGCTCTGAGATTTCCTAGCTGTGAAAACTTATGCAAGTTGCTTTTCAACTTCTCAGTGCCTCTGTATTCTCTCTCAAAAAATGTGAATAAAATAGTATCTACTCTATAGAGCTGCTATGCAGATTAAGTAATTACTATAAGTAACAAACTTAGAACAGTATGTGGTACTCAATAAATACTGGCTATTAATTTTGAGTTCTGACCCTGTACCTCAGGGATATAGGTAAAAAGCAGGAAGAAAATGACAGTTTTAAAGAACCTAATAGGCTGATATTTTATAGACACAATTATTTCATTCAGCCTCACAACAACCTCATTAAGTGGGTTATTCCCAAAAGAGAAGTGAAAGCTGAGGCACAGAGGAGCAAAATAATTGACCCCAGTCACCTAGCTGGTAAGTGGCAAAACCAGGAATTTATCCCACATCTGTCTGTGCTACAACAGAAAAAAATGTTGAAGTATATTTACTGTTGTTTTTAATAGAACACAAAAAGATTCTCCCTATGTTGGCAAACATAGTGGGCACAGAATGACACTTGTTTACTCCACACAAATGCCAAAAGGCTGGCAAAGCCCTTTTTTCTGGGTCCTGACCTGAGCAATGCCCATGTCCCACTCCTGAGTGATGCTGAGGGCTTGCATCCATCCAGATTCTCTAGCTGTCCTGAAGCACCTGTTTTTGTCTGTTCTTCTACCTAATGCTCAGCACTTGCACACTGCCTTTGGCTAAATGTCATGCCCACTCTCAAAATCTTATTTCTTGAAGAGTCCTTTCTGGTTTCACTAGGAGAAGGTTGGCTTTAATTTGCCCTAGTTTCTCTCTTTGTCTCTTGACATTTTCTCATTTCTTCTATCTCTTCTCTTTTTTCTTCAGGCATTGTCAGGTTTCCCAAGCCCCATCCTCATGGCACATAACTATGCCATGGCAATGATATACCTTGTTCTCCTGTATTTTCAGCCTTGAATGTTGACTTTTCTGTTTCTTCCAGTGTGCTCTGATAGGAATACTCAAAGCTTCAGAATTTTAAATGCTTAGAAATTCTCTTTGAGAAGGGAGAATGTCACCATTTTCACTTGCAAACTTCAGTAGAAAAATACTATTCAAGTAATGTTTTCAATCAGAAAAATATCCAAATGTTGTTCATGTGTGAATTCTTGTTTCAGTCCAAGTTTTAGTTATTCATCCTTGAGTCCCAAATTCCATGTCACAAGAGATGATTATTAAATGAAATGAACAATAATAAATAGAAGCTCTTTTGTACTACATCATAGGATGACACCAAAATAACTAGTTGAGGTGTGTAGGGGGAAAATCTCAGCAAGTTTAAGTATGGCCGTATCTAGGGGCACCTATAAACAAGCTACACAAGCTATCTCTTTATAAACAGGCCAAAAGTAGCAGAGAGGGTTGTAGGTTGTTGTGATTGTATGGTACATTCCCTGGCCTTGGTCACTGGTTGTTAGTTATGCCCAGATCACTGTCTCCATCCTGTTGGGGAACTGATCTTAACCACTGCTATTTTAAAAACTTATTATTTCAACATTTATATTATCATTTAAAGATCTTACTGGATTCTTTACTACCACTGTTGTTATCACAGTGATAGTAGAAGAATCTGAATTATTTCCATGTAATATTTTATGATTACAAAATGTTATTTTGTAATAACATTACGAATATTTGCAATAATGCTACCATTTTATCTTCAAATTCTACTGAGGTAGGGAGGTCACTTTACAAATGAACAATTTAAGGCACAGAAGCAGTTACATGGTGTGCTTTTTATTTCAGTCCTAAAAAGTAAAGGAGTAATTTCACTATAAACAACTACTTGAAGGTAGGAATCATGTCTTATGCACATTTCATTTTTTACAATGCCCATCCCAGTTCCGTGCCCAGCACCTACAGTTGGCTGAGTAAAGGAATGAATGATTTTTAACTTAGGGCTTGCCTAAATTGCTGATTTTGACACTACAATCTGCTTTATGCCTCCATTCTCACCTTGTCCCCTTCTCCATTCTCACCTTTCTCTATCAGCTGCTAGTCCAGGACAGGACACATTCTGTGGAATGGCAGTGGCTCAGCGTATTGCTCAAAAACCCTCTATCTTCAGAGTTTCATTTCTATTATCTCTAATTTTTGCTTCCATTTACAGCCAGGATCTAAAACTATTTTGTATGACACTCTATTATTCATCACCCAATCCTCATTTCGCTGATAACATTATTCCAGTTTGATGGTTCTTCTTCAACCAAGTAATATTCCAGTATATGACCTGATTATTGACCAACTTCAGTAACTTCATTCTCAGACTTAGCACATAGAACTTAAGTTATTCATTTTTGGTGAAGAGAGTATTCTGATTGAATTCATGACATTTAGAGTAATCCCTCACTCATGCTAGCAGTATTGTTATATGGAACTGGGCTATCAACTCCTTTACATCGTAACAAACATTACCGAACATATTTTCATAAGTGTATTGACAAGACGAATGTTTTAAACACTACAACGTGCTTAGCACTGTGTTAGAGGCTAGGAATAAATGAGTAAGATAGTGTCTTCCACCATAGACCCTTAGTGACTCATTGTGATTCTAATACTCAGACAAGTGACTCAGTACAGAAGTTTATAATAGGAAACAGAGACTTGGTTTGTTTTGTGTTTTGTTTCTCAGAAGCACATATAAGTATCTTGATGTTGTCCTTTACAAGTGTTCCACAAAATTAATATAAATCAGAAGACTAAGCCTGGCTTTTCATTGGATACGCTTTCTGACACTGAATTAATTATAGAAAAAAAAATACAGATTTCTTTTTCATGATTCAGTGGAGCCTGACCAGTCAGCCAAAATTCTGTCATTCTTGGGCTAGATTAAGAAATAGATGTGTCAAAACATCTGATACACTACAAACATATTTTTGTTGAATTTTGCATTTTGAATCTTATCTATTTTCTTTCAGTATATAAAGTGTTCATTCATTACTTTATTAATGAAACATATCAATTGAACAACAGTTAAATAATAGGTATTTTGGAAGGTGATGTGAGAAAATAGTCAAAGGTTCTTGTTCTCAAGAAACTTATTGTCCACAAGAAGAACTGAGGCTTGTCTTTGAAATCCCTACGGTAAAACTGTATCAGTTGACTCATTTAAGACCACTTTTAACCCAAAAAGGAAGCCCTGACATTTTGCAACTGCAACTTACCTTAGAGATAAACCACTCCAAATCTTCCATATTACAGATAAAGAAGCTGAGAGTCGGTTGAAGAATTAATACCAGGCCCCAGAAAGTAAAAAGAAGAAGTGGGTCTAGATTCCATTTCTCAGATTCGTACTTGGTGTTCTTAGCCACCATGCCACACTGCCCCTAATAATGGACTCAACCAAAATACAGTGAAGGGCAATGCCCAGGCTTGCAGGCTTTCGGTAATATGTTCATGAGCATGTGTGAGGGGCAGTGCAAAGAGGGCAGCCTTCTCTGGGGGAGACCTGCTCTGTCCGACATGATTAAAGATTACAGAGGAAATTTCTGACTTTCCCCTTTGAATATTTAGCATTCAAAGAATATTTTTTGTCTTCTGCCAAATAAAGGATGAACAAATGGTAGCTGAACAGAATTATTTCTTCTTATTTAACTAGTGCACTTTTACTAAAATGAAACTCTCAAGTGAGAGATTATGCAAATTAGCTTCTGCACTGATCCAATAGCATTGGGGTGAAAAGAGCAAGAGCTTTAGAGCTAGACACCCCCAGGCTGGTATCCTGCTCTTATACATTTTATCTGTGAGATTTAGATAAGTCACTTTGCCGCTTTGAATCTTCATTTCTTCCTCTATTAAATGGAAATAATACCTATCTCTCCTGCTGGGTTGTTATACAATTTAGCAATAATGATAATAATGCATCTCTGTGCCAATCTCTAAGCTAGATGTTTTCTATACATTATTTCTCTGTAACTGTACGTATAAGTAAAGCATATAGTAGAATGCTTGTCGCTGGAAGATATTTGTATGCCTCCTGTTACTACTTATCTAATCTTCCCTTGAAGAACTATCATTATTAATACATTTTGTTTGAAAATGAGAATCTTATCTACTAAGGCCTATAGCAGACTTATATATCCCACGAATACAACCAATCCATTAATAATACTGCTGGGGAACGGGGATGGCCTGTGCAGGAGTGACTAGTGCTAAGTATGAACCAGTTTATGATTTCGCTAATGAGCCGTGGGCATTCCTCCTTTTCTTGTGAGGATAGTGACAATGTCTTAATTCATAATTGCATCCCCAGCATCAAGCACTATGCCTGGGACATGATCAGGATTCAGTAAATGTACACAGACCTGAGGTGAAAGATGTCTTTTTGGTTATTGGATTCCCATCTTTGAACTGGAAAAGTCTAGAGTCTGATAGTAATATTCTGGTAACTTTGGCCTGGACAGTCTTGGAACCAAAGCACTATTACCAGGGGCAGTAATTCCTGTGGTCACCATGGCAAAGATTCCAAAGTCAGCCGGGTGAAGTGGCTCATACCTATAATCCCAGCACTTCGGGAGGCCAAGGCAGGCAGATTATCTGAGGTTGGGAGTTCAAGACCAGCCTGGCCAACATGGAGAAACCCTGCCTCTACTAAAAATACAAAATTAGCCAGGTGTGATGGCGCATGCCTGTAATCCCAGCTACTTGGGAGGCTGAGGTAGGAGAATCACTTGAATCTGTGAGGCGGAGGTTGCGGTGAGCTGAGATTGAGCCATTGCACTCCAGCCTGGGCAAGCAGAGTGAAACTCCATCTCAAAAAAAAAAAAAAAAAGAGTCCAAACTCAGAATTGTAAATTCAAGAACATCAAAACGAAAAGTAGAAGGAAATATGGGAACCTAGTATGTAATTCTCCCTAAGCTCAGTTTCACTTACTGTTTTCTTCTTAGGATTTTTATGTGGTTCCATGCTGGGACCAATAAAATGGAATGTTTCAAAAGAAACAGTAGGTATTTCCTCAAATCTCCTTTAGCTCTGATTAATGCACTCTTACTCTTTACATTGAGGCACGCCCCAGATTCAGTGTTATATCGTTTCAAAACTTCCACATAGGATCCTTTTAATTTTCATTTAAATTTGGGACAAGCCTTGCTGGGGAAAAACAAAAAGTTCCTCTCTAGAATCATATCATCTGTTTTCACCTGTGGTGAACCAAGTCAAAATTATCTGATAAATGAACCCAAGTGTATGACAGCTCTTATGTCTTCTTGCAAGAATGTATTTTTTTTTTGAGCTGAAATAATGTTATTTTCTCTTGACATGTATTTTAGGGTAATTGTTTAATATAAAACAGAGCATCTTGCTTATAGAATTATTATTAAGCTCTTTGATTAACAGTGTAATTCTGTGTTCTTTTTCTTGAATCTGAGCCTTTCCAGAGAAGAATTCTTCTTTTTAAGGCAGCAGTTCCCAACTGGACTGTCTCAGCACACTCGTTTATGTCAATTTTATTCCAGGTGATTTTAAAAAGAAAATGTTTGACAAGCTTAAGCAAAATGGGAGTAATATGTCTCTATGGAATGGTCAGAAGGGCAGGATTAGAGTTGTGTGTCACCAACACATATTGGGCATAGGAGAGACATCAAGACTCACTCAGCCTTCAAACTCACCCTCTTCATTTGGAGGTTTGAGATCTGTAACTGTGGACAAGTTTGTTCATGAATTAGCAAACTTGTCTCTCAAAGCACCTAATTAGTACATGTTGAACTTTCTGCTACAAGAGAAAGATTGCCAAAATGAAAGAAGGATGAGAGAAGGGAGGAATGGAGAAAGGAAGGGAGGAATGAGGGAGGGAAAGGGGAGGGCAGGGGAGAGGCGGGGAGAGAAGGGTGGAGGAAGTAGGGGGAAGGGGAGAATGGGGGGGAATGGGGGGGAGAATGGGGGTGAAGGGGGGAGGGAGAATGGGGGGAGGGGGGAGGATGGGGGGGAGAATGGGGGGGAGGGGGGGAGGTCGGGCTAGTCTTTGCTTCTCCTGGCCTGTATTAAGTGCTCTCCCACAGAAACCAGGGTGCAGGTTTATGTAAGAACACAGCAATTCCTGTGAGAATTTTTATGTTGAAAGTTGGAGATAGGAGTGGGTAGTGGTACTAAGTAGACAAATATATCACCCAATGTAATGTGTTACTATTAATGAAGTAAGTTTTGCAAATTACTTTCTTTATAAATTGGGTCAGATTTAAAATAACTCTTTTATGGACAGCCCTTTCAATTGCTTGCATTCCAATGTGTCTTTCCTGGGTAGGAGAGGAAAGGAACCTTATAGCCATCATGGCAGAACTTTATTGAACTAGCCCCTAATTTCACGTGGGCAGAACCCATATCTATCTTTGTTAGCCCTAGTGCCTAGCAGAGAGTAGTGCTCAATAAATTCTTTTTTTCTAATAGTTGTGGCATTTATTGTTTTAGGGATTGCAAATTATGATTTTTATAGTAACTGTCTTTTAAATTGTAACTATGGGCATATATTTTAATAAGGAAGGAACCAAAGTAGAGGAAAAATGGGAAGAGTCCAATTCCATTTACACTGTACATGAGTACAATGATGTTGCAAATATTTCTATTAGTAATGGCACAAAAAAGATCAATGAATAAAGTTGTATGATGATACAAATAAAATTTGTAGGAATGATACTATTAAAATGAACAACAAACATTGGAAGTTCTATATAGTGTGACTTTAAGTGTATAAGTTGTAGCTATTTCTCCCTCAGTGGCATATACTGACCAAATTTATTATTTGTTTGTTTGTTTATTTATTTATTTTGAGATAGAGTCTCATTCTGTCACCCAGGCTGGAGTGCAGTGGCGAGATCTCAGCTCACTGCAACCTCCACCTCCCGGGTTCAAGCCATTCTCCTGCCTCAGCCTCCCAAGTAGCTGGGACCACAGGCGCATGCCACCATGCCTGGCTCATTTTTCGTATTTTTAGTAGAGACGGGGTTTCACCTTGTTAGCCAGGATGGTCTCGATGTCCTGACCTCATGATCTTCCCGCCTCAGCTTCCCAAAGTGCTGGGATTACAGTTGTGAGCCACCACACCCGGCCCAAATTTATTTTTTTAAGCATTTTATTGTTTCGTGTAAAATGGCCAGTTTTTTTCAATCTTTAAATGTCTACTTTCACTTTACACATGCTTATTAAAGAGCTTTAAGACATAATACCACAAGTAAAATAAACATCTACAAAATCTGCACATAATTCGCATTAATTTTGTCTTTAGTTTTTGGTCAAAATCTAGATACAGGAATGTGGCAATATCCATTATGCTGGTTTGGCCAGAAACAAAATTGCCATAGCTACGTAGTCTAAGGCATGGACCATGTGAGAAAGAGGTAGTTTTTTAAACATCAAATAGCAAATAAGAACGGCTGAGAAAATAGAGCATAATATGATATAATTGCATCAGCTTCTGGAGTGGAGTTATTTTCATACTTGAAATTAATGTGTAGAATAAATGCGACATTTTATTTGCCAAGATATTTACTCTCTCAAAGTCCAGATATCTTACATTAAGAATTTTGCTTACCACAACACATTGCTTCAGTTGACTGATTGTGAAGAAAGTGTTTATTCCTGGAGTTTTGTGGAAGAGGGTAGTGGAAGCCTCTTCCCTACCAGGGAACTGTTATTGTTGAGGCAAGGAAAGAAGCCCAGAGCCACATATATCAGAGAAAAATCCAAACACATGTAAAGCAACAAGGAGGAAAACACAGTGGGGAAGCAAATATTCTATACTAGGCAGGCCTTGAATGCTCAATTCTATCACTCACTGTCTGTGTGGTCTGAGAACATTCTTTGTCTGACTTGAATCCTTAAGACTTGTTTTATGACCCAGAATATAATAATCTTTGTTGGTAAATGTTTCATATGCACTTGAATATATTGTTGATCGGTAAAATAGTCTATAAATGCTAATTAAGTCAAGTTGATAATGTTCACATTTTTGTTTCATGTAGTTTGAAGCTGTTATTACATGAATAAAGATTTAGGCTTTTTATATCCTCTGGATAAATTTGGGGCTTACATTGCTCATAATATTCTTTGCTCTGAAATCTGCTTTTTTTATATATTAATGCAGTCATTCCAACTTTCTTTTGACTAGTGTCAGTATGGTATATGTTTTTTGCATCTCTTTAATTTTAACCTAGTTGTACCTTTGAATTTAAAGTGTATTTCTTATAAACACTATATAGTTGGATCTTTATTTTTTATCCGGTCTAACAATTGCTGCCTTTTAGTTGAAGTGCCATGAACTTTTTACAGTTGACATGATTGTTGGTGTCATTAGGTTTAAGTCTAATCATCTTGGTACTGTTCTCCATTCTATTTTTTTCTCTTTGCATGTCTGTTTGGAGGTTTTACTGGATAATTGTTATAACTCCGTTTTATCTCATTTGTTGATTTATTAGCTATAACTCTCCAGATGTTGTTGTTATATTAGTGGTTGCTTTAGGGTTTGTAGTGTACATGTTTAACTTATCCCATTCTAGCATTACTATCAATATTATAATGCTTCATGTACAGCATTAGAACCTTACAAAGTGTAGTTTTCTTGCTTCTGGTTTTTGTGGTATTGTTTTATATTTTATATGACATAGTGTGTGTGTGTGTATATATACACACACACACACACAAAATAAACCCCATGACACATTGTTAGTATTTCGGGTTAAGTGGATGTATTATATATATTTATTTATATATTTATATATAATATAAATATAAAATATTAAATATATATTGTATATTATAAATATA